>NC_142802.1:9428271-9650771 GCF_049724085.1 Artemia sp. Qi Xiang Cuo | reverse complement strand
TATTGGGGAGGGGGAAACCAAATATTAATCAGATAGTGCTTTTACTATGATGCAAGAATTTAGGTACTTATTTAGTAGCCGGTAAACATGTGACTAGAAGCGTATTGAAAAGCTTTACGAAAAAACTAGGTTATCACTTCCTAGTGAGGTGTTGTCAATTCCATGACAGATATTTTTTGTCATACTTTGTTTTATTTTATTAGCATTAGCCAAACTTCATGTTGTGTATACCTACCAACTACTAAATATGTACCGCGCTTTTTTTCTGATCAATTATTTTCTGTGAAATTAATATCGTAAAAATTGGCAAAATATAAAAGTGGTTAAGCTATCTTTGGGTACTTTATATGATTGAAGTGGACAAGTATTCAGCCAATATAATAGCAGGAGGGAAATTAAGTTTTGACGGGACGAAAAATTGGCATAGTTTTTGACTTTATAAAATAGTGGATATTGCACATGGGAAATAAATCCTATTTTTTATAGATTAACATTGGTGAGTTATCGCCACCACTGCCATCAGCTCAAGAAGCACTTATTTACAATGAGCCTGCGGCAATACTTACACCGCCAGTGGACTTTAGAGATGATGATACTTTAGTTGTTGATAATAGGGAGTGGCAAAGGGGGTTTCTAAATGATTGTTTCGGGAATATAGCTAGCCTAGACGACTTAAGTTGTGATATAGATATGACTGAGGACCCGGAATGGACAAATAGGTTTATAAATGAGTATTTGGGGGGTAACCCCACAAGTGCATTTAAACCGGGTTCTCAAGCTAATAGTCATAAAGAAATCCCCTCACAGGACAATACAGGCTGGCTAGATCAACTATCCCCAAATACCCTAGAATTAAAAATCAGTGAATTGGGTGATTTTACAGTACGGGCAACTAGTGCAATTGAACAGACTGGGGGTGGTGCTATTGACGATTCTATACCACCCCCCCTGTTGAGGTTGATGATAGTAGTAGTTAAACAATACCTCCACCAGCAATTATACTTCCAGATTTCTTTCTATCTAACTCTGCCTTGCACCATACAAATGTCTACAGCACAAAATTCAGTGAATCCTTTAACTATTTAATGTCAAGAGATATAATGACAGACCCCCTGGATATTATTCACTCCTATGTTAACAAGATTCGAGCCCTTCTTGAACAACAGATGGGGGGGGGAGGAAGGGACAGTTTAAAGGCTTCAATAGCACTAAAAATATATATTTTAAATGAGAATGCGAACGAACTCTATTCAAAATACTTGCATACAAAAGGTTAGCAATTCGCCCGCATCTGTCAAATTATCAGTAAGCAGCATTGTGACTAAGCTAGATAATTATAACGAGGGGGGTAGCGGGTCGGTTGTTTTCTTCATAGAAAATTTAAACGTTAACATCTGTAGATTTAAAAATGATTTTGTTTTAAGAGGTTGTGGGGAGGAGCAGGGTTCTATAGTTTAAAATATCATTCTGATTTAGAGGGCTGTCAGGAAATACAACGAATCTGTTTCGATGCGAGGCTACAGTGTTTCAAGTATGTATTTTTTATTGCCGCCTATAAACTTCTGCGTGATAATGCCTCTAAGAAAAAGTTGGACAAATTAGAAATTAATGGGGATGGGTCAAAGTTTCCTAAAGTAGATTTTAATTGTTTAAATGGTAAATCTCCCGTAACATTAAGGAGGATAGATATTTTTGAGCGGGAGAATGCACATTTAAAGATTGGTGTTACGGTGTTGCAGTATGAAACAGAATTTGAGGAGGGCCAGCGTTCTGATAAAAAGGGTGTATTATTTCCTGTGAGGGCTCCGTCCATTGAATCAGTGAAGCATTGGGTCTGGCTTCTATACACGCCCCCCTCAGAGCCTGATTCAATAGGACATTTTATTTCAATTAAAGATATTAGTAGGGTTTTGGGGGAGGGTAAAAAGCGGTGTGTATGCGATTACTGTCCGACTTGTCTCTCAAGATTTCGTAGTAATTTAAAGTTAAAGCATCACATAAGAGCCTGTAAACGTCATGGATACCAGGCTGTGGAAACGGTAAGTGGAGATAGAGTGATCTTACGTTTTAAGAACTTTCATAATATGCTCCTTTAGAGCAATAAGATCGCTTCGGAATGTGAAGCGAGACCCACAGACGTTTACGATTCGTCAAATCTTAATCGTGTTAAAATACACGAAGCCATAGGGGTCTCTTACGCTCATGCGCAATGAAATTCCAGTAATACCATGCAAGTGTTGGATGTAGTTCAGTCGTTGGGGGGCGAAGACTGCATGCGATCTGCATTGACCACTCTAATTAAAACAGTGAATGGTGCAATTTCTTGCATTCGCTACACAAACTATTCTATACTCCTATCACCAGATGACAGATTGGCCATTAAAAATCGTAAAATATGTTGGGTTTGCAAGGGAAAATTCGATGATGGCGTTGGGAATGGGGGAAAGAGGAAGGTGCAGGACCATGATCATTTATGGCAGGGAATTACATCGGGAGGGAGTAACCTTAGAGGGGTTTCACATCAATCGTGCAATGTAAACGTTAGACAGCAATATTTCGAACCGGTTCTTATACATAATTCCAATTACGACTTAAAGTTTATTTTACCGGCGTTGCCCCAGATTGCCAAGGGGGGAGTTGTAGATAACGCATGGATAGATGGTTCTTTTTCATATAATATCATCGGAGAAGCTACTGCTGTTAGAATTCATGTGGAAAACAGTTGACATGGGTGGCACATGCCTGAATAAAATCTGTTTTTTAGACTTTTTCAGTTTCTTCCCCAAGTCCTTAAGTCAATTGATTCAGGTAAAGAATAGCGACAATTTTGATAGTTTCCCCCTCCTTAAACAGCGCTTTCCCGATGATGAAATGTATGATTTATTAACGTGTAAGGGCATATATGCATATGATTACTACAACTCTGCCTCGAGGCTAGATGAGGTGTCATTACCGCCTATTGAAGCATTTTATAATTCTCTTACGGAAAGTGAGTGCACCCCTAGCGACTATGAATTTGCTAAGAGGGTTGTGCATAGGGAAGGTGTAAAAATGGGTTGGATTACTGTAAACTATACTTGGCCAGGTATGTACTGACTCTTCTGTACATTGTGTGCCAAAAATACGGACAAAATCTATGGGGAATTTGGATTGGATTTACGGTATTATTTTTGCACTCCTCAACTGGTGATGAACATGATTCTTAAAATCAGAAAAGAAAAAATAGGACTGATCGCCGACGTGGATCAACACCTGTTTGTGGAGAGATTAATGAGGGGTGGGTATGATTTTTATGGGGATCGTATCATGAAAACTGATCCGACTGGACAGCACACCGATTAAAAGTCAGACCCAGTTATTTTGGATATGAATTTCCTTTATCCGTCGGCAATATCTCACTACTGTTTGCCGTGTGGGAATTACAAATGGCTTAACAATCCATGTACTTCAAATTTCCCCAGCATTGCTACCGTTGAGGAGAATGGGGCCCAGGGAGTTTTTTTTTTATCGACGGTGAAATACCTGTGGAAATCCATGACTCAGTAAAAGATTTTGTTTTCCCGTGCATAAATAGGCCGGTGGCGGTGGGTAGGGACTCTCTGAGCCCCTACAATTTATCTTTAGTAGAGGATGGGAGTATGCACTGGGTGCCTTCAAAGCAAAAACTTATTGCCGACCTCAACCCGAAAGAGAATGTCGTTGTACATCACGTGCTATTGAAATGGATGGTGTCTAAGGGTTTAAAAGTCAAAAAGATTCATAGAGCCCTCCAATTTCACCAAAAGCACTGCATGAAAACGTCTATTGACACCTTAGTCAGTAAGTCTTACCTAGCAAAAGCAAAAGTTGACAAGGAATTCTATATACATTTTAAGCTAATCCTTCTGTAAAATGTGCGAAGGCGTACGAAACAGAAGTCGCTGTGACATTGTAACCAATCCCAAAGATTGTGCTCGAATAATTGCGGATCCAAACTTCACATCGTTCACAATCATAACACTCTGATATGTTGCTCCTACATCGTAAGAAAAGAAACATCATTTTAAAGAAAAATATTGCAGGCGGGAGTGCAATAACGGAAATATAAAAAATCATGTTGTCATTTTATTATAATGTATGCAAGGTACAATGACCGATTGAGGAACAAGTTCAAGTGCATTATGGTGACACTGATTTACTCCTGTTAAAAGTTAAAACTGAAAATCTGTTGAACGGTTTTGAAAATGGAGAGTGTATTACATCATGGATGGACTAAACCAACTGCACTGAATCCCTCTAACCAGAGCTAGTGATACGCCAGGCCCCGAATCAATTGTTAATGTTAAAATCTGAAACGGGAATCGATCTGTAATCCAGTGGTGTGTTTCCTGGGCCGAAGGTATACTGTGTGGAAGCAGACAACAAGGATATCAAACAAGTTTGGACGGGGGTGCCTACACACTTTGTAAAAAATAATTTCGATATGAGTATCTATAGAAACTGTGCGGAACGTAGTTTAGTCCCAAGAGCGAAAGTCATGGCGATTCACTCTTTACAATTTAAAAACACAGTTAAAAAAACTTTTAGAGTTGAGAAAAATATCATGTCAGCCATATCAGACAAATTTTATGTAATTGAGGATGGTCTGAAGGTGCTACCACATGGTCACTTTCTGATTTCAGACCGAGTTGAATGTGTAGAGTATAGAAAGCAACTCGGTCTACAAAATTTAACTTAAATTCTTTAATAGTACAAGGTGGTTGGTGGTGGATGTTTATTGTTTTTCTTTTTATCAATAAATTTACAATGTGTGTGTGTGTGTGTTTTCAAGGCAGAACATTTACTTCTTCTTCATAATTTCCAGTACACACAGTTATTTAATGTCCCCGACCCGGCCCCGGTCCGCCGTGGCAGGCCCGTCGCACTTCCCAGCTGCCCAAGGTGGCCACCCCCGGGGGTGGGGGGATCCCATTTTTTTTTTGTAAATAAAAAATTGTGATATTATTTTAAGTTTATTTTTTAATAAATATTGTTATTATATATAAATAAAAAAAGTGTATTTATTAAATATAAAGTTTGTGATATATTCCTAGTGTCTATTTCTAATAAATGTTTATGTTTTTCTTATAAATAAAAAAATAAAAAAAAGTGTATTCATTGAATATAGAGTGTGTGATATTTTCCTAGTGCATATTTCTAATAAATGTTTATGTTTTCCTTATAAATAAATAAAAACAAAACAAAAATTCTATGTTTAAAGTGCCTTTTTCTAATTATATTATTTGTAAAGTGCTGCTACTCGTATGTTAATAATAAAAGAAAATATGATTGCTTATTTATTTTGTTCTTCTTCTCATTATTCTTGAACGGAGTAGTAATAGGGAAATTATTTAGTCATTAGACATCTCTAGTTTACAATTAGTTGTAGGTGAGCTGTTGAAGGGAACAGCAATCTGTATCAAACAGTTCGTGGTAACGAACTGTAAGTAAGGAGCGACCCGGCTCAATGGTAGCCGAAACTCTAAGAGACAGATAACAAAAGATACATCAAAAGAATTACATTTTAATGTTGATTTCAAATATATAAGTTTCATCAAGTGTATTCGTACCCATCAAAAGTTACGCTCCTGAGAAAATTTTGCTGATTTTTGAAAAAAAGGGGGGAAGGCCTCCTAAAAGCTATGGAACCTTAATGAAAATCACACCATCATATTCAGGGTATATGAGAACCCTACTGTAGAGGTTTCAAGCACCTATCTACAAAAATGTGGAATTTTGATTTTTTGCCAGAAGAAAGATCACGAATGCGCGTTTATTTGTTTGTTGTTTTTTTATTTCCCCAGAAGTGAACGTATCGATCCAATAGTCCTAGAATATCGTAAGAGGGCTCATTTGAACGGAAATTAAACGTTCTAGTGCCCTTTTTAAGTAGCCGAAAAACTGGAGGGCAACTTGACCCAATCCAACGCTCATTTTTTTCCCGAAGTGACCCAATTAAAATTTTGAGATAGGTATTTTGTTCAGCATAGTTGAAAATCTAATAAATATTTCTTTTAGTATGACTTAATCCCCCACAGTTCCTAGGGGAAGGGCGGCAAATTATGAACTTTGCCCATTGTTTACATATTGTATTGGTTATTGGGAAGTATACAGACATTTTCAGAAATATTTTTTTCTGGGGGAGGCAGGAGGAGGGAGTTACTCGGGAGAATCTTTCCGTGGAGGATATTTCCTTGGGGTAATGGACATTTATATGAAGGGGGCGCCGGATTTCCCAGCATTATTTAAAAAACGATCGGAAATAAAATTAAAAAAAACTAGTTTTTTCAACTGAAAGTAAGAAATAACATTAGAACTTAAAACGAACAGAAATTATTACGTATAAGAGGGGGTTCGCCCATAAGTCAATACCTCGCTCTTTACGCTAGAGTTTTTTTTACTGCTTTCAAAAGAGCTATCTATTCTAATTAAACAGCCTTTGTGAAGGGGAGAATTCCCTCATATACGCAATAACATATACGTAATAAAAAAAACAATAAAAAACAAGCGATACGGCTTCTTTACGCTATAGTTTTTTAGTACTTTCAAAGGGTTATCTATTCTAATTAACCGGTCTTTATGATTTAGGGGTTTTTATTCGAACAAAATTTGAACTTTAGCGTAAAGAGCGAGGTATTGACTAGGGAGCAAACTCCCTAATATACTTAATAAATATACAATAAAAAAACAAGCGATACGGCTTCTATACCCTAAAGTTTTTTAGTACTTTCAAAAGAGCTATCTATTCTAATTAACAGGCCTTTGTGATTTAGAGGTTTGCGATTCGAACAAAATTCGAACTTTAGTGTAAAGAGCGAGGTATTGAATAGGGAGCAAACTCCCTAATATACGCAATAAAAACAAACGAATATAGAAATTCGTTACGTAAGTTAATTTGTCAGTTACGTCAGCACAACATTTGGAGAAAGTCAATTAGCCAAAAAAAAATCAATATACAAATTTCGTTTTAATTATTCATATACGGTGAGCCAAAATCAAAGCTCCATTAATTCAAAAACATTCAGAAATTAACTAATAAAAAAGTTTTTTTATTGAAAGTAAGGAGCGACATTAAAACTTATAACGAACAGAAATTATTCCGTATATGAAAGGGGCTGTCCCCTCCTCAACGCCTCGCTTTTTACGCTAAAGATTTTTATTGTTTTAAGAAATAAAGTTGTGAGACAGAGTCAAACTTTAGCGTAAAGAGCGAGGCGTTGAGGAGAGGACAGCCCCTTTCATATAAGGAATAATTTCTGTTCGTTTTAATTTTTAATGTCGCTCCTTACTTTCAGTTTAAAAAACTTGTTTTTTAGTTAATCGATTTAAAACACCATTCAGATCGTTTCTGCGTGGTCCATCATTGTGAGGCAAAACGAAACTCTTAACTGAAATAATTAAAAATTGTGATAGAATGTTTATGGAAAAGCCGAAAAA
Organism: Artemia sp. Qi Xiang Cuo; assembly: GCF_049724085.1. Classification (NCBI taxonomy): domain Eukaryota; kingdom Metazoa; phylum Arthropoda; class Branchiopoda; order Anostraca; family Artemiidae; genus Artemia; species Artemia sp. Qi Xiang Cuo. The sequence continues at coordinate 9,643,316 of NC_142802.1, read as the reverse complement.
AATCTACTATTGCTACAGTATTTGGCAGGAGTCATACGATAAAATACAAGCCATTGCTACATCAGTGCAGATACAATTCATACGGGACTTGATGTTTTCGACATTACTGAACCAAACTCTTGGCTAATTATTGACGATTTAGCTGAATCCATTGCACAATGGTCCAAGGAAATGCTACAATTGTTTACTGTTCACTCTCATCATGAACAGATTTCCGTTACTCTAGCTCTACACAATCTTTTTCAACGGAACAAATGTATGCGAACACTTGCTTTGAAATGTACCTACTATATCATCTGCAGAGTTGTTCGTGATTCTAGCTCGCTAATAACTCTTAATAAACAAATATATCCCGGCGCTCCCAAATTTTCTCTTTCAGCGTACAATCAGGAAATTAATAAGCCCTAGGGCTACAACCTATTGGATCTTAATCAAAATACACCCTAGGATTTATGTGGAGTCACAGATATTTTTGACAATCAAATTACAGTATATCTCCCTGTGAACAGTAAAAAAGGCTATTAGTTTCAATCATGAAACTGAAAAAAATACATGAAAATAGACATTTAGTCTCCGTTCTAAGCACTTCAAAACCCCCGCTTAGAAAAGTCATACTCAAACATGGTATTGACAGTGATTTCATTAATCTAATATCTGAATTTTGTTTAAATTTATCCGAGGGCAATGTTCAACTGCCAGAAGTAATTAAGCAACAGGCAAAGCAACATCGTTCTATTGTACATGCATTGGCCCGTAAAACATTTTAGAAGGAAACGTCTTCTTCAAGCGGGCTATTGTAGATTTTTGTAGATTTTTTACACTTTTACTGCCAATAATTGCAGGACTTGTAAACAGTGTTCTCTAGATGGCTAAACCCTATAAATTGACTCCAATAGAACTCGCTCTTTCACCAATGGAACACTTTGAGGGCAATCTGAGTAAATTCATTGACAATGAGAATAATGAGGATGATAAAAACTACTTTTACTTCAATATGCACTTTGCCGAGTGGACCAACATAAGCCCTATCGTGCGAGAGCCAGTGGCAATGTGAGTGTCTTTGATCACAAAAAAAGAAGCATCTCCTCAGGATTCTTCTGCTACTGCTGTAAAACAATTAAAGAAGATGGAATTGGATTCAATATAATATTATATTGGGAAATATAATGCAATACTCATTTCTTGAAAAAATAACACGACTCATAACATATCTCAAAGAAAGAGGTAAAGATCATATTCAAGTTGATAGCAATGGGAAAGGGATATAATCCAAGGGAAGAGCTATTGTCTACTTGATTTAATCTATGACATGGTTACAAATCGTAAAGGACTTATATCATTTGGCAGTCATCTATACAATTTTCTAAATACATCAAACTTCCCCAAAAGTCTTAGTAGCAATAGTCAAATTCTAAAAAAATTAAATGATCATACTCCTTCCTCATCATCAATATTCATTAAAACTGGAAGAAGAAGAAGATGAAGATTTTAAATCGATCTTGGAAAATACTAAAACACCTAGTGGAAACATTGATTTGACAATGAGGAGGAGAAGGAGCACACCGCTGATAGCTAGACAAAAGCGAAGACGTATCAACTCAACGTCACCACCATCATCACCCACTAGTATACAAAAGGGTAGTGGACGTTACACTACGTGTTTATGTTCAAAATGGTTGAAGTTCTCAAACGTGTTTATGAAAATATTGGTGAAGTGGGAAGTTTAAGTTTCCCCACCACTCTTTCCAAAGTCACTGGTTTTCACACTAAAGGTGTACAAGCCTATCTACAAAATGAAACAAGTTACATACTACTTAGAAATCATAGGCTTAGCGATATTCATTATCGAAAGACTAAAGCTTTCCCCCCTACATATAATGCAAGCAGATCGATTAACTCTATATGAGATTCAAAGGCGTCACAATACACCGTACAAGTACATTCTACTTGCAATCAGTGTTTTTAATCGCTATGCATATGCCATTCCATTGCGGTCAAAGAGAGGTGTTGAAGTTGCTCAGGATATAGAAAGTATTCTTGAACAAGATTCATATAAAAAAATTCAAACGGATCGGGGTAGTGAATTTGTTAATCCACATGTTCAAAAAGTACTAATGAAATATAACACAATGCTCTATTATAGTCATAGTCCTATAAAGGTTGCATTCGCTGAACGATTGATAAGAACTATTCGACTATTAATTTCAAGATATTGAACATTGAAAAATACACCTGCTTTTACTCATGATTTAGATAAAATCATGTTAATTTATAATCAACGACCCCATCGATCATTGTCCAACTCAACCCCAACTGAAGTTCATCATGATTCTGATCATGATACATTTGATTCTTTTCTTAAACAATATTCCAAAGAAAAGATTATGAAGAAAAAAATTCAATGTTGGTGATACTGTTTGAATTAATAGAACAAGTAATATTTTTGAAAAGGGTAATTACATGTGGTCCACTGAACTTTTTAAAGTTGCAAAAATCCTAGACACCAAACCCATAACTTATCGTCTACGAGATACCAAAGACGAAGAGATTCTCGGCGGCTTTTATGAGTATGAACTACAAAAAGTTAAAAATAATAGTGAAATCTATCAAATTGAAAAGATATTAAAGACTCGTACTCGCAGGGAGAAGAAACAGTTACTTGTTCGGTGGCTAGGTTACAACTCTGATTTTGATTCTTCGATCAGTGTTGAAGATACTGACAATGCCCAATTATTTTTATGTAGCATTTATGTCCAACGTCTCCAATCCTCTCTATAATGAATTGAATAAAACAAGTGATTTTAGGACGAAACTCTCCCCCGCCATCAAATTCGATGACGGAAAGTATGAAGTGGCTCTTGTTGACTGTATTCTCCAAAATACTTATGATATCCTGAGAAAGGATCGTGTGCATGATATAAAAGTTATACCATTCGATTGGTCACTGTTTGTCGAGTATGAGTGGGTTGAAGCAGTTAAATCTAGTGAATGCCACATTAAACACAATCTAGGGAAGGCCTATATTGTCACATTGAAATATAAAGAATATGGTACTATGACGGATTTGTGTCGTACAATCAAAATAAAAATCTCATATCGTAGGAATGGTACATTCCATTTTAATTATTCAATGGAACACGATAGGATTTACCTCTCCTGTTGACACTGAAATTATTCATCTCAATGATAATCTGAGAGATGTTCTTGGCTTTAAGCAGAATATGATCAGTGTTTAAAACGCTAACACTGTTAGCGGGATGGATCATGTTATTTTTCCTGATCATCCACCTGGTTTCGCCTCGGACTCTTGCATATTTCTTTATGCATCTTTCGTTGAAACATAGAGAGTTGGTAATTCCAATTTCTCCCTCCTACGTGGCCTTGAATGAAAAATAACCCGTGAACTTGTTCCTCGATCTAATATAAAGCTTCTTCAGTATTTTCCTGCAAACAATTCGCACCTTGAACAATCATTTAGAACTAAAAAGTAGATGGAGTGACCTTGTAGCAATAACAAAAGGCTTAGATTTGATTGCATGCCAGTTTCGAACCATCGTCATGACTGCCTAAGATGAACAACCGAAGGATTCCATTTGTCTGTCCTGATATTGACTGCTATGCTGGTGCTCTGAGTCCACGTCAAATAGGTCATGGATTGGACAATTACAAGGGGCGTACTACAATGTCTGGCTATGGTCTTGGTAGCTGGTTTACTAGGCTATTTCGTTCTGCACTACCCCTTGCCAGAAAATATCTTGTACCTGCTGCATCAAATTTTGCTGCCTCAACACTAAAGAACTGGGGTTTGGGTAAAAATTTCAAAGAGAGTGTTAAAGAAAATATTAGATCTTCAGCAAGAGCCGCTGGTGAGTAATTAAAATCTCTCCAAAATGGGATGGGGTTAAAAAGGGTGCGTGGTCATCATTCACTCATCAGTCTCTACCCAGGCGGGAAGCGAAGGACATCAACAACGACTTTGAGGAATAAAACAAAGAAGAAGAAAAAGATTGGTAGATCAAAGAAGGATTTCTTTTCTTAAGATGACCTATCTCCCCCACAAGGAATCGCATCCATCAATCAGCCTCTCATTGAATCTATTCAATGCTGAAAATGTTGATGTCAGTGTCACGTATGGTTACTATGAACAATTTCATCCTCAACAACCCCTCTCAGAAAATATACACTTTCAGATATTTTCCAATGAAGACTTTTTCATTGATTTACCATCAACATTTATTGATTTAAATATTGTGGTGAAGAAAAAGTCAGATAATACAACTCCAACTGCTGCCGATGGCCTGTCCTATGAAAACTTTATCCTACACAACCTATTCAAACAAATTAATGTATTCATTAATGGAACATTGGTAAGCAATAGCAATAATTTATCCGACTATGCAAGCTACATACAATTTATGATGATGACACCGTAGGCATATAAGGAGTTAAGAGAACAGTCATTGGGCTATGAATATAGATCGGGTGTTGACACTGACGGTGAGTTAACTACTGTGGTGACCCAGGAGTATCATCTAGCTGGAAAATTAAATCATGAGATATTCAATATATCCCAATGGTTACCCCCCAATGTCAAGATTGACATAAAGTTGTAACTAGCTCCATTGAATTTCATTTTGAGAAAAACACTTGCTGCAGCACCCGATGCAAATGTCATTATCACCTCAGCAATTCTTAATGTTAGGAAACAATTGGCTAACAGTTCTGTTGCATTGGCAGTTGAAAAGCTAAGAGCCAATGGTAACAATAATAAACTTCTTAGCCCCCATACCATCACTAATCAACGTCACATTGCCACTGGCTCTCGCAGTTACATTGATTATCATTTATCAATGGAGAAATCCCATCAAAAATTGTTTTGGCCTTCATGAAGAGTGCTAGTGTCGTTGGATCCTGGACTGCATCCCCCCATGATTTTAATTTATTTGGTCTATCTAGCTTTGTGTGCAAAGTGTTGGTATTCCACTGTACACTCAATCATTTGAAAAAAATCCTACAGAACTCTGCAAGAGTTGACCATGCAATCCCTAGATCATGATTCACAACTATTTGAAAATGAAATAACTGATTCAATATTTTCAAAAAATCATGATGTAATTGTTTTGGACCTGTCTGGCACCCAGGATATGAGTATAGTACGAATGGGGAATGTACATTTAGAGTACACATTTGCCAATGCCTTGACTGAGAGTATCAGGCTAATATCATTGAGTCAATTTGAAACCTATTGGGAAATAACACCTGACAGCAGTGTTCTGCTAGACCTAGCACCATCAACACAAACCAAATAAACAGCGTATTTAATATGGATTTATACATGTCCCAGTACAAGTCCTATTGCACACCATCGAACTTCATTGAAAAAATTCCAAGTGTTAACAATACCCTATTCATTGTTAATAGGAGTCCATCGACTTTGAAGATACGTCATTGGCTATGTATCTTTCAAACATAGAATATTGAACTTTTAGATCCTCTTGGTCTATCATATAAATTCTAAATTCTACATATCAACAGCTTTATTCAGAGTAATGGCAAAATTATTATACAAAATCAGAGCAAAATAAATGATTGATCGACTATGACATGCGGCTTTCATGCACTACTCTTTTTCATGTTCAGATGTCTTGGCTATACCTACAAGTAGTTTCTCAGCATTTACGTTGACTTTCCAGGATTGAACAACTTTCTAGTGGAATATATACTTTCAAGTGTGTTTAATATTGATTTTAGTGCCCTACAAATAAAATGTTCTAAAAATGTATTTAAAATTGTTTATTAATAAAAATAATGCATATACATGATTAAAAATAACTTTTCTACTCTTTAGATTTCATCTTCTACTACGTATAGGTATTTGTCGAGAACAACTAATGCAGGTAGATGTGCTGTAATGTCAGGGTCACATTTTCTACAGTATAATGTAAGTTCACTCTTATCATATCTCTTTGTATAGTCAATGATACTATTCTCATTTATTTTGTAAAATTCGCAAGTTTCAATTTGCTTATTTGAAGCAATGTCATATGTAGTATCCTCAAGTGATGAATTACATTCCTTAATAGCCAAATAGAAATCAGTAGGCTTATAATATTAGTAGCCATTGTCTTCACCACGATGACGTAGAAACCAAATTCTTTTGTTGTTGCAACAGTCGAACCTTAGACCAGATTCCTCCTCCCAAAACAATCTAAAGCCATGACGATACCTATCTCTTAGCAATAAACTAAAATCACGTTTAGGATTCTTTCCGATCATACCAGGATATGTATTCTCCCACCGATTACATTTATCTTAGTGGCAATTAGAGCATAGGTGTTCTCTAGGATGAGAGTCACACACCCGTTCAAGACAGGAATTACAACCTTTAATTTGTATAGCATATCCCCTATGCAATTTACACGGGTTGCATAATCTAGACTTTTCATCATACTCATCGATCATTGTATAATTCTCACATGATGACCAGCTGCCCAGTGTATACATGCATATTGGACATGTATGGAACATTTTTTCATGTGTTGACACTCTCACCGCCAAAATGAAACTGAGCTACGATCAACAAATTGAGTTGGGGAGAGAGAGAAGTAAATCCTCCTTGAACAACATCTTTCTCGTGAAAAAAAGGCTTAAATTTATAAGCTAGTGTGTGTTTAACAGCAAATTCACTATATAATTTTGCATTGTCGTGATTAATATGTCAATAAATTGTGTAAATGCCTTTGGACCACGACATAAAAGCTTTATGCAATAGTTTAATGACGGAGAATTACTTTTCATTATATCGACAAGCATTCCATGAGAAAATATCTTCCTTTGAACTGATAATTCCAGAAAATCATCATCTAGAATCAAACGTTTTTCCATAAACACAAGATTCCCCACGATTCTCTCTTTCTCAAATATGTCCATATTTTAGAGTCCTAACACTCCCACAACCAACTTCAGACTAACCAGGATTCTTTTTCTACTCTAAAAAATATACGCTAACCTACTATAGAAGAAAAACATCTTCGATTTAGAAACAATTTTATTGAGTATAATTACAACAATAATAATCAGTGATTCAATTTATTTTCCTCGATATGTTTCACTAGTTTATCTAATGCAACTTGAAGTCTATTTATATGCACAATGTTCATTTTTGCTGCAAAGCATAATTTCTCTTCCAATTTAAATTTGCTCAATGATATCACATATCTAGCATACATACCATCCCATTCAAAGGCTTAGTCTCCATCCTCATGTAATATCCACTGTCACGTTTGGTACTCTCGCCCTTGTGTCATTGCTGCTACCTTCTCCACCATCAAGCACCAATAGCGTAAATGTACCACTCATTTTCTTTGCTAATATCGTCTCAAATAAGCTGCTCTCTCTAAATTCAATTCTCTTACTAATATGAACTACAATGAAAATTACTCCTTATATTTGACCAATTACTAATCAACTTACCTCATATGGAGTACCTTCTGCTGCCAATCTCTCTGATTGGTCAAGAAAATAGGTGGTGGCTCAGAAACCTGTCTGGTTGCATTATACAATCTCGTCCCTGAATATCTAGTTCCAAATATAACATGCACGGTCACTTTACTGGTCCATGATATGGAAGGTTTGGTCGTATTGTGCAACATGTCGTCAAATCTTATATATGCACACTACTGGTATTGAGGAGGGGGCAACCCTCTCATATACGTAATAATTTCTGTCTGTTTTAAAGATTAATGTTGATCCTTACATTCAGTTGAAAAAACTTGTTTTTTATTTAATTTATTTAAGACCTTACATATGCAGGCATGTGCGTGCCTGAGATTTACTGTTTTTAAGATGCAGATTAATCCACTAATATAGAATGAAGGAGAAACTTACTGATGGGGGGTGAAACTTCCGAGGCTATACCTTGAAATTTAAAATTTAATAACTGTTCTGGGCCCATGTTAATCAAGTCCATAAAACCACAAGCGAAGAAAAATAAAAAATGTCAGTATGTAAAGTTTTTCACTGTTTTATGGTCAGAGTTTTAGTAATTATTTGGGTATTTACCTTTCATGTGAGGGAGGGGAGTACAAACAAAATCGTTGAAGTGAACAGAATTAAGAAACAGGAAGAAGTCCCTGCAAGAGATAGCCCTCGTTACTTTTATTGTCGCTGTTTTTCTTGGAAAATGATAAATGTAAGAAAGGACAATTATAATTTGGGAAAAGCTCTTTCACTGCAGTTTTTCAAAGAAGTGTGTTATTATTGAACCTGAGGTTCAAGGTTCAATCTTTTTCAAAGTCTAAATTACTTGGAGATATATTTTATACTTTCTAATGCACTTTAAGAGTAATTCAAATGAGTGGGATTCTTTTTATGCCCATCAACTACTAGCTAATTTATTTAAAACCTTACTGTCCAATCCTGGGATTTAGAGTTAGTAAGATACATAACAATTGCTAAGATTTAAAAACATTTAAAATTTTTACCAACAAGAGAGCATTACCAAATCGTTAAGATAAATTGAAAGAACTAATTGTTGCATGACATTAAAACTTCTGAGGCTATATCTTGCTAACACCCGATAATCGTTCTGTAACCTATATAATCCTTAGATCATATCCTTGCAATGCATTCCTGGGAGTTCGCGTTAGTAAGATGTACAGCAATCGTTAAGACAGAGCATTACCAAATTTTGCAAATATTTGTCAACATTAGAGGATTGTCAAACAGCTAAGTTAAATTGAAGGAAAAATTGTTGTAGGGAGTTGAAACTTCTGAAGTTGTATCTTGATATTTTACGTTTGCAGTCAGTGACGGTTCAAAGCCTTGGCCCAGGCAGGGGGGGAAGCTCTCCTCCCAGTTTTTCCGACATTAAATTCGTTTATTTTATATTTTATATTCCTGTGGTGTGCCTTCTCCCCCCCCCCCAACCAGATTATGAGGCTTAAAACCGCTATTGTTTGTATCTTTTCTGTAACCAATTTAATCCAGCTGCAGAGGAAATTTCAGAATTAACCCCTATAAAATTATTTACTGTAAATTTTATGGGCAAATTTTTTAGTCTTTTCGAATTAATCCTTTTCTTAAAAAAACACTCCACGATTTTTTGGGAGCAGAAAAAAGCAATCTTAAGAATTTAATTCCTTTGGTTTTCATTGTTTATTATCTTCTTAAATTGTGTTAAACGAAAAACGGACAATATTTGGTAACGTTCTTATGAGCATTAAAACTCACTGGGGCATTTCTTATGCTTTTTAACTGTTGGTTAATTTATTTAAGATTTTACAATATATTATTGGAATTCAGTGTTAGTAAGATAACAGTAAATGCAAAGATACCAAATGTAACAAATAATTGCTAACAGTATAGCGTTATAAAATTAAAAAAAAAAATTAAGGAAATTTTTTTTTATAAGAGATTGAAACTTATGATGTTATTCCTTAAAATTAAAAATTTAACAGTAGATCTGGGAACAATTTAAGCCCAGTACATAAAGGAAACAGCAGAGAAAATTCAAAATTAACCCCTAATAAAAATTATTTGCGGCTTGATGGTAAAATTTGTTTGCAGTCTATTCGGATTAATTCTTTCTTCTTTTGGGGGGGGGATAAAAGAGTTGTTGAAAAGAACAGGCCACGATGTTTAGGGAACGGAAAGAAGTAATCTTAAGAATTCTTTTAACGTTTATTTTTGATTTTATATGTTGATTTATTGTGGTAATTTAATATTCCATCTGGGATCGATCTAATCAAGACCATAGAAGAGACAATAGGTAATGTTACAAAATTAACCCCCTAATAAAAATTTTTTACTTCTTAATGGTCAATTTCTTTGTAATTTTTTTCCGAATGATCTTTCTTAAAGAAGGCATAACAATTATTGAAACGAACTTACCATGTTTTTAGAGAATGAAATAAAAGTATTTTTTGAATTAACTCATTTTAGATTGCATTGTTGATTTTCTTCTTAGATAGTGGTAAATCAAGAAAAAATACAATAATTTGCTTTATTGCGGTAATGGAACTTACGAGCAATAAAACTTAATGGGCTATTTTTGTGCTTGTCAACTGCTATTAATTTATTTAAAACCTTACCATATATTCCTGGAGTTTAGTGTTAGTGAAATAGAGCATAGTTGCTTCAGCTAGAATATTACCAAGTATTTAAAATAATTACCAACAGTAGAGCATTATCAAAAATCTCTATAAAAACATTAGGAAATTGCTAAGAAAACTGAAGGAAAAATTTTCTGGAAGAGATGGATACTTATGAGGCTATGAATTGAATTTTAGAATTTAATAACTGTTCTGGGAACAATTTAATCAACTCCATAGAAGAGGCAGTGAAAAATTAAAGAATTAAAACCTAAAAAAATTATTTAATGCTTCATGGTAAAGTTTTTGTAACATTTTCGGATGTAGGCATTTTTTTAGGGAATATGAAATATTTTTTGAAGCAAACAGACCATGTTTTTTCAGGGAACATAAAAAGTATTTTAAAAATTTAATCCTTTCAGCTTTTATTGTTGATTTTCCCTTTAAATAGAAAGTTAAATGAGATTAACCCAATAATTTGTTTATCTGTGGTAATGCACTTAAGAGCAATGAAAAATAAACTTAACTGGCTATTTTTGTATTTATCAACTTCTAGATTAATTATTTAAAACCTTACCACGCATTCCTAAAATTTGGTATTAGTTAGAAACAGTAATCGTTAAGACAGATCATTACCAAATATTTCAAATAATTACATACAGTAGAGTATTACCAACAATCTCTAAAAAAGGCATTAGCAAATTGCTAAGAAAACTGAAGGAAAAATATGCTGTAAGAGATGTAAACTTCTAAGGCTATATCTAGAAATTTAAAAACTTATCTCGAACCGACTCAATTAAGCCCGTAGAACCTTTAAAATAAAAAAAAAAAAAAATGACAGCAAGTTAAATTATTTACCCTTTTCAAACAGTTCGCGGTAACGAACTGTAAGTAAGCAGCGACCCTGTTCTGTAGTGATAAGAACTCTAAAAAACGGAAATTTGATACCAATAGATACATCGAAAGAACCAGATTTGTATGCTGATATCAAATATATAAGCCTCATTAAGTTTAGTATTACTCATCAAAAGTAACGAGCCTGAGAAAATCAGCATTTTTTCGAAAATGACTTTTTTCGACCAATTTTCGAAAAAAGGGAGAAACACCAACTAAAAGTCAGAGAATCTTAATGAAAAAAACACCATCAGATTCAGCGTATCAGATAACCCTAATGTAGAGGTTTCAAGCTCATATCGGTAAAAATGGGATTTTTTTTTTTTGCCAGAAGAACGATCACGGATGCGAGTTTATTTGTTTGTTTTTTCTCTTTTTTTTCCAGGGGAGATCGTATATATCCAGTGGTCATAGGTCATCGGTAGAAGGCTCATTTGAATGGAAACTAAAAGTTTCAGTGCACTTTCTAAGTGACCAAAAAAAACGGAGGGCAACTTGGCCCCCTCCAACACTCATTTTTTTCCAAAATGACTTTCGGAATTTTTTAGATAGCCATTTTGTTCAGAATAGTCAAAATATATATTAACTATGTCTTAGAGGACGAATTAATCCCCACAGTCCTTTGGGAAAGGCTGAAAATTATGAACTTTGCCCTTTGTTTATATATAGCATTGGTTATTGGTAAGTACATAGACGTTTCCAGGGGGATTTTATCTTGGGAGGGGGTTCGGGGAGGGGGCTACGTGGGAGGATCTTTCCATGGAGGAATATTTCGTGGGGAAAGGGAATTTTCTACGAAGGGGGGTGCCAGATTTCTCACCATATTAAAAAAACGATCAGAAATTAAATAAAAAAATAATTTTTTCAACTGAAAGTAAAAAGCAGCATTAAAACAAACAGAAACTATTACGTATATGAGTGGGTTGGGCTCCCTTATCAATACCTTGCTCTGTACGCTGTTTTAGTACTTTTAAAAGTGCTATTTAGTCTAATTAAACCGTTGTGATTCAGGGATCATTTTTACAGAATCGGAATAAAATTTGAACTTTAGCGTAAAGAGCAAGGTATTGACGACGGGAGTGGAACCCACTCATATAAGTAATAATTTCTGTTTATTTTAAGTTTTAATGTTGTTCTTTACTTTCAGCTGAAAAAAAAACTTGTTGTTTTATTTAATATGGTTAAAGTTAAATCATCTTTTGGTATTAATCTGTTTTTAGTAAATATAAAAATTTGTTGAAGCGAACAGACCAAGTTTTTTAGGGAAGAGAATTTTTTAAATAAGTTAATCCTTTTAGCTTTTATTTTTGATTTTCATCTTAGATAGCAAGACTTGAAAGAAAGGACAAAGATCAGTTTCTATTTGGTAAAGCACTTAAGAGCAATGAAACTGAGTGGCCTTTCTTTTCGTCCTACCAAATGCTGGTTAATTATACAAGTAGTATCCATCTTTTGAATTCTACGACGCCTCCGTACCAAACAAGTTTTTCTGGTAGGTATAGTATGCTACAGGGGCATTACACCCTTTCAAAGAGATTTACGCAATTTAAGGACAAGTTTGCCTGACGTAGATTTCTAGTTCCTGATATACAAGTTTTTTTTTTTAGGTTAAATCCGTGATCATTCATCTGTAAGTTGATTAGTAGGTTTTTTTTTTTTTAAACTTGGCTAATAGGTTTTTAAACCTATTACTACGAACGCTACATGCATTCCATTTTTGGAACTAGGAGCGAGATTGTGTGATGCTATCAGACTGGTTTCGTTTCATGGGTTCATTAATAGAAGGACTAATGTTTTTGAAAAGGGTAATTACTTCTTTAGTTTACGAGATTTGTGCGAATTTTTTGCGAAAAGGTATTTGCGTAAAGGTATTGCGATGGTTAAGAATGCCTCACGGGTAATTAAAGAATGGGATGCTTGCATCAACAATACAAAGAATAAGCTCAGATACTTAATAGATTTGACGCTTACAAGAGACATTGCTAGAAAGTATTCAATAGCTTAATTGAAAAGTAACGATAGAATGAGATTGTGACTTGACCTAGCTTTACCTCGCCGATGTGGTCTGTATAATACATAAGTAACGTTTGAAAAGTATTGTCAATTTAAAAAGAAATGGCTGAAAAGTGTTTTGAGGGGGATGGGTTGCATGGAGGGTTGAGTTGCACGAGGGTTCAGTTAAAGGGGATACAGTTGCACGGGGGTTTCGGTTATACAGGGGTTCAGTTACAAGAAGATTCAGTTGCACGGGGGTTGAGTTAAATGGGAATTGAGTTCCACGAGAGTAGTGCTTTGTCGTGGTTTAGCCGTGAGGTCCCTTACCACAACCCCAAAGGGCTCCGATCCCCCCCCCAACCCCGAAGGAACCCCCGGTCCTCAAAGGTTCTCTAGGCTCCCAAAGGGGCCGTGGTTTACCTTGTAACTTTTACATTCTCTTGATTTTCAAAGTTCCGTTTGAAGGACTCTGTTGTTTTAAGCCAGTGTGATTTTTTCTTTACATGGGGTTCGTTCAAAAAAGCGAGAATTTCTGTTAAATAAATAATTCTTATATTTTTTCCGTTCAGTTGAAGGCGAGGATTTCTGTTAAATAAATAATTGTAATACCTTTTAAAATGACTTCACGGGGTTTGAGGGGGCTCTGTTGTTTTAAGCCGTTTGATTTTTTCTTTACATGGTGTTCGATCAAAAAGCGAGGATATTCCGTGTGATTTTTTTGGGAAGTTTAATGAATTTATTAGTTACCGAGAGTTCAACGGCTCCTCCCCTCAATGACTTCCAGGGGGTTTTATGACTCCTCCTCACAATGAATTCAGATGGTTTTAGGACTCATCCCCCTAGCCATAACTCCATTCAACCTTGAGCGAAGATATAAAAGTTTGATGAAGTATTTTCCTGCTTAACAACTACATTAATAACTTCCAAGATGATAAGACTTATTTTTTAATTTAATTGGGAACGAAAAGTCAAAGTCTAACATAAAGAACAAGGTATTTCGGAGGGGGTAGCTAACTTCATATACGGGATAATTTCCATTTGTCTTAGTTTTTAACGATGCTCCTTATTTATAGTTGAAAATTCTTATTTTTTAATTTAATTGAGAATGAAAAGTCAAAGTCTAACATAATGAACCAGGTATTTCGGAGGGGGTAGCTAACTTCATATACGGGATAATTTCCATTCGTCTTAGTTTTTAACGATGCTCCTTATTTCTAGTTGAAAATTCTTATTTTATAATTTAATTGGGAATGAAAAGTAAAAGTCTAACATAAAGAACAAGGTATTTCGGAGGGGGTAGCTAACTTCATCTACGGGATAATTTCCATTCGTCTTAGCTTTTAACGATGCTCCTTATTTTTAGTTGAAAATGCTTATTTTTTTAATTTAATTGGGAATGAAAAGTCAAAGTGCCAGATTGGTTGAAATCCACTAGCTCAGTATTGGGGTCTTAGTCCACCAGCCTGAATGGTGGAAATCCACTGGCTCAGTATTGAGGTCTCAGTCCACCAGCCTGAATGGTCGAAATTCACTAGCTCAGTATTGGGGTCTTAGTCCACCAGCCTGAATGGTGGAAATTCACTAGCTCAGAATTGGGGTCTTAGTCCACCAGCCTGAATTGTGGAAATTCACTAGCTCAGAATTAGGGTCTTAGTCAGTGTTCAGATTGGAGCGTTGGGGTCCGACTATCTGGGCTTTATTTGTCAAGACCTGAATGCTAAGCGATGGACATGAGCTCGGTTGGGACCCCATTGTGAAAACGGAAAACAAAAAACAAAAAATATATTGTTGATATGTGTGTAGAGCATGGCATGGTTACCGCTTGGGGCAACAGTCTAACCGTTGACGGTTTTAGGTATCCGTGAATAAGTTCTAAGGCGAGAGTAGAAACTGGGACAAATTTTTGGAGGTGCCCACCTCACCTGCTCAGAGTCTCAGGCAAGTGACCCTAAATTTGAAAAAGTGGAAATTGGCTCAGATTTTCTAAACTGAGCTGAGACATTGAATAGATACTATTGGGAAAGTTATTGGAGACGCTGGGCATCCTTGAACAAGTGCTAAATTGAGAGAGGAATTTGGGACAATATTTGGGGGCACCCACCCGCCCAGTCTCCAGCAGGTGACCAAATAATTTAAAAAACATACAGAGACTACACACAAAAATAGACGAATCACACAAAGAGAAGAAAAACACACATAAACGACACATAGAGACGACACATGCACAGAGACGATACACACACACAGAGTCAACACACACAGAGAAATGAGACACACACACAGAAATGACAAACACACATAGAGACAACACACACAAAGAGACGTCACACACACACACAGTTACTACACACACATAGAGACAACACACACATAGAGACAACACACACACAGAGACAAAAGCCACACAGAGACGACAAACACACAGAGACGACACACTCACAGTGACGACTTACACAGAGAGACGACACATACACAGAGACCACACACACACAAACACGACACATACACATATAGAGACGACACACACACAGAGACGACTCACTCAAAGTGACGACTTAAACATAGAGACGACACACACACAGAGACGACAAACACACAGAGACGACATACACAAAGAGACGAATCACACACAGAGAGGACAAACACACAGACACGACACATAGAGACGACACATGCACAGAGATGATACACACACACAGAGTCAACACACACAGAGAGACGAGACACGCACACAGAAATGACAAAACACACATAGAGACGACACACACAAAGAGACGTCACACACACACAAATACGAAACACACTTAGAGACGACACACACATAGAGACAACACACACACACACAGAGACAACATCCACACAGAGACGACACACACACACAGAGACGACACACACAAAGAGACTACTTACACAGAGAGACCACACACACACAGAGAAGACACACACACAGAGACGACACAGATAGAGAGACGACACACACACAGAGACGACACACTCAAAGTGACGACTTACACATAGAGACAACATACACACAGAGACGACAAACACAAAGAGAATAAACACATATAGAGACGACACGAAAACAGAGACGACAAACACAAAGAGAAAACACACACACAGTTCCGACAACACAACCCCAATGACAAACGCACAGAGAGGACAAACACACAGAAACGACACACACACACAGATCCAATAAACACATCCAGACACCAAAGACCTATATATGACCGAAACACAAATACAAAATACCCCAAAGAGACTACACACACAGAGTTCACTCACACACAGAGAACAAACACACAGAGACGACAGACACAAAGAGACGAATCACACACAGAGAGGAAAAACACACAGAAACGACACATAGAGACGAAACATGCACAGAGACGATACAAACACACAGAGTCAACACACACAGAGAGACGAGACACACAAAAACAGAAAAGACACACGCACATAGAGATGACACACACAAAGAGACGTCACACACACACAGATACAAAACACAAATAGTGACGACACACACATAGAGACAACACACACACACACAAACAACATCCACACAGAGACGACACAAACACACACACAGAGACGACACACACACAGAGACGACACACACAAAGTGACGACTAACACAAAGAGACGACACACACACAGAGACGACAATCACACAGAAACAACACACACACACACATACACAGAGACGACACACACAGAGAGACAACACAGACACAGAGACGACACACACACCGAGAAGACAACAATAAGAGAGACGACACGCACACAGAGACGACAAACACACAGAGACAACACACACAAACAGATACTAAACACCCACAGAGACGACACATTCACAGACACGACACACACACACATAGTCCACTCACACAGAGAGAGGACAAACACACAGAGACGACAGACACAAAGAGACGAATCACACACAGAGAGGACAAACGCACAGAAACGACACAAAGAGACGTCACACACACACACACAGAGACGACACACTCAAAGTGACGACTTACACATAGAGACGACACACACACACAGAGCCCACAAACACACAGAGACTACACACATATAGATAAGACACACACACAGAGACGACAAACACACAGAGAAGACTTACACAGAGAGACGACAAACACACAGAGACGACAAACACACAGAGACGTCACACATAGAGAGACGACACGCAAACAGAGACGACAAACACACAGAGACAAAACACACACAGATACGAAACACACAAAGAGACGACACACGCACAGAGAGGACAAACACACAGAAACAACACACACACACAGAGACGACACACACATAGAGACAACACAGACATAGAGATGACAGACACACAGAGGACAAACACACAGAGACGACAGACACAAAGAGACGAATCACACACAGAGAGGACAAACACACAGAAACGACACATAGAGACGACACATGCACAGAGACGATACGAACACACAGAGTCAACACACACAAAGAGACGTCACACACACAAAGATACGAAACACACATAGGGAAGACACACACATAGAGACAACACACACACACAGACAACATCCACACAGAGACGAAACAAACACACACACAGAGACTACACACACACAGAGACGACACACACAAATTGAATACTTACAAAAAGATACGACACACACACAGAGACTACAAGCACACAGAAACTACACACACACACACACATAAACAGAGACGACACACACACATAGAGACAACAAAGACACAGAGACGACACACACACACAGAGACGACAACACATAGAGATACGACTCGCACACACACACTAAAAACACACACATACAACACACACACACAGATACTACACACACACAGAGAATACACATTCAAAGAGACAACACACACACACAGAGTCCACACACACAGAGAGAGGACAAACACACAGAGACGACAGACACAAAGAGACGAATCACACGCAGAGAGGACAAACACACAGAAACGACACATAGAGACGACACTTGGACAGAGACGATACAAACACACAGAGTCAACACACACAGAGATACGAGACTTGGCATATCTGATGAAATAATTTAGGTCTTATGATCAATTTAATTTATTTTTTTTTAATAAAGTAGTTTTTTTTTTTTAGTAAGGCCACAACACAACACCAGCAAAGAGATAGAACACACACACACAGAGTAGAAGTAAATACTGGGAAGACACACACAGAGACGACATACACTATGAGTCGACAACAAACTATTGTCGACACACACACACACACACACACACACAGAGACGCCAAAACACACAGACCCGCGCCCAATAGAGCCGAACCAACAACACCCACAGAGAGATGAAACACAAACTGATAAAAAACACACACACACAGACACGACACACACACACACAAACAAACAGATACCCAACACACACAGAGAATACACATTCAAAGAGACGACACACACACACACAGAGTACACAAACACCGATAATACATACTAAAAGTGACGACTTACACATAGAGACGACACACACAAACACACAGAGAAGAACACAAACACAGACACTAGACGCATAGAGACGACACACACACACACACACAGATGACAAACACACTGAGACAACACACACACAAAGATACGACACACAAACAGAGACGAAAAACTAAAATAGAAGACTTACACATATAGACGACACACACACACACAGAGATACGACAAAACACACAGAGAAGAGACACAGAGAGACGACACACACACACACACACATAGATGAAAAACACACCGAGACAACACACACACACACAGAGACGACACACACACACACACACACACACACACACACAGATACGAAACACACAAAGAGACGACACACGCACAGAGAAGACACACACACACAGAGCACACACGGGTAGAACCCTCACCACCAAGGTCAGGTTAGGTTAGATTAGGTTAGTATACCTAACATTTCTAGGTTAACTTACATCAGGTTAAGTGGCGCGCCACTTAACCTGATGTAAGTTAACCTAGAAATTTTAGGTAACTTAACCTAATCTAACCTAAACTGACCTTGGTGGTGAGGGTTCTACCCGTGTGTGCTCTGTGTGTGTGTGTCGTCTCTGTGAGTGTGTCGTCTCTTTGTGTGTTTCGTCTCTGTGTGTGTGTGTCGTTTCTGTGTGTGGGTGTGTTGACTCCGTGTGTGTGTCATCTGTGTGTGTGTGTGTGTCGTCTCTATGTGTCTTGTCTCTGTGTGTTTTGTCGTCTCTCTGTGTGTGTGTGTGTGTGTGTGTGTTTGTGTCGTTTCTTATCGTAAGTCATCTATTTGAGTTTGTCATCTCTGTGTGTGTGTCGTCTCTTTGTGTGTGTGTGTTATCTCAATGTGTTTTTGATCTGTGTGTGTGTGTGTGTGTCGGCTATATGTGTCTCGTGTCGGTGTGTGTTGTCGTCTGTCTGTGTGTGTGTGTGTGTGTGTGTGTGTGTGTCGTCTGTCTTTTTCAGTATTCTCTATGTCTATGTCGTCTGTGTGTGCTTGTGCTCTGTGTGTGTGTGTGTCGTCTGTGTGTGTGTGTCGTCTCTTTGTGTGTTTCGTATCTGTGTGTGTGTGTGTGTGTGTGTGTGTCGTCTCTTTGTGTGTGTGTGTTGTCTCCGTGTCTCTATGTATAAGTCGTCACTTTGAGTGTGTCGTCTCTGTGTCTGTGTCGTCTTTCTACGTGTGTCGTCTCTGTGTGTTTGACGTCTCTGTGTGTTTGTCGTCTCTATGTGTAAGTCGTCAATTTGAGTGTGTCGTCTCTGTGTGTGTGTTTGTCGTCTCTGTGTGGATGTTGTCTGTGTGTGTGTGTGTGTTGTCTCTATGTGTGTGGTGTCTCTATGTGTGTGTAGTATCTGTGTGTGTGTGTGTCGTCTCTGTGTGTGTGTCGTCTCTATGTTTGTTTGTCTTTTCTGTGTGTGTGTCTCATCTCTCTGTGTGTGTTGACTCTGTGTGTGTGTATCATCTCTGTGTGTGTATAGTCTCTATGTGTCGTTTCTGTGTGTTTGTCCTCTCTGTGTGTGATTCGTCTCTTTGTGTCTGTCGTCTCTGTGTGTTTTTTAAATTTTTGGGTCACCTGCCGGAGACTATGGGTGGGTGGGTGCCCCCAAATATTGTCTCAAATTCCTCTCTCAATTTAGCACTTGTTCAAGGATGCCCAGCGTCTCCAATAACTTTCCCAATAGTATCTATTCACTGTCTAAGCTCAGTTTAGAAAATCTGAGCCAATTTCCACTTTTTCAAATTTAGTGTCACTTGCCTGAGACTCTGAGCAGGTGAGGTGGGCACCTCCAAAAATTTTTCCCAATTTCCACTCTCGCCTTAGAACTTATTCACGGATACCTAAAACCGTCAACGGTTAGACTGTTGCCCCTAGCGGTAACCATGCCATGCTCTACACACATATCAACAATATATTTTTTGTTTTTTGTTTTCCGTTTTCACAATGGGGTCCCAATCGAGCTCATGTCCATCGCTTAGCATTCAGGTCTTGACAAATAAACCCCAGATAGTCGGACCCCAACGCTC
Organism: Artemia sp. Qi Xiang Cuo; assembly: GCF_049724085.1. NCBI lineage: Eukaryota > Metazoa > Arthropoda > Branchiopoda > Anostraca > Artemiidae > Artemia > Artemia sp. Qi Xiang Cuo. Next base: position 9,622,791 of record NC_142802.1, on the reverse strand, counting down.
CAATCTGAACACTGACTAAGACCCCAATTCTGAGCTAGTGAATTTCAACCATTCAGGCTGGTGGACTAAGACCTCAATTATGAGCTAGTGAATTTCCACCATTCAGGCTGGTGGACTAAGACCCCAAATCTGAGTTAGTGAATTTCTACCATTCAGGCTGTTGGACTTAGACCTCAATACTGAGCCAGTGTATTTCCACCATTCGGGCTGGTGGACTAAGACCCCAATACTGAGCTAGTGGATTTCAACCATTCTGGCACTTTGACTTTTCATTCCCAATTAAATTAAAAAAATAAGCATTTTCAACTAGAAATAAGGAGCATCGTTAAAAACAAAGACGAATGGAAATTATCCCGTAGATTAAGTTAGCTACCCCCTCCGAAATACCGTGTTCTTTATGTTATACTTTGACTTTTCATTCCCAATTAAATTAAAAAATAAGCATTTTCAACTAGAAATAAGGAGCATCGTTAAAAACTAAGACGAATCGAAATTATCCCGTATATGAAGTGAGCTACCCTCTCCGAAATACCTTGTTCTTTATGTTAGACTTTGACTTTTCGTTCCAAATTAAATTAAAAAATAAGCATTTTCAACTAGAAATAAGGAGCATCGTTAAAAACTAAGACGAATGGAAATTATCCCGTATATAAAGTTAGCGACCCCCTCCAAAATACCTTGTTCTTTATGTTATACTTTTACTTTTCATTCCCAATTAAATTAAAAAATAAGTCTTATCATCTTGGAAGTTATTAATGTAGTTGTTAAGCAGAAAAATACTTCATCAAACTTTTATATCTACGCTCAAGGTTGAATGGAGTTATGGCTAGGGGGATGAGTCCTATAACCATCTGAATTCATTGTGAGGAGGAGTCATAAAACCCCCTGGAAGTCATTGAGGGGGGGAGTCATTGAACTCTCGGTAACTAATAAATTCATTAAACTTCCCAAAAAAATCACACGGAATATCCTCGCTTTTTGAACGAACACCATGTAAAGAAAAAAATCAAACGGCTTAAAACAACAGAGGCCCCTCAAACCCCGTGAAGTCATTTTAAAAAATATAACAATTATTTATTTACCAGAAATCCTCGCCTTCAATTGAACGGAAAAAATATAAGAATTATTTATTTAACAGAAATTCTCGCTTTTTTGAACGAACACCATGTAAAGAAAAAATCACACTGGCTTAAAACAACAGAGTCCTTCAAATGGAACTTTGAAAATCAAGAGAATGAAAAAGTTACAAGGTAAACCACGGCCCCTTTGGGAGCCTAGAGAACCTTTGAGGACCGGGGGGTTCCTTCGGAGTTGGGGTGGGGGGATCGGAGCCCTTTGGGGTTGTGGTAAGGGACCCCACGGCTAAACTACGACAAAGCACTACTCTCGTGGAACTCAATTCCCATTTAACTCAACCCCCGTGCAACTGAATCCCCCTTGTAACTGAACCCCTGTATAACCGAAACCCCCGTGCAACTGTATCCCCTTTAACTGAACCCTCGTGCAACTCAACTCTCCATGCAACCCATCCCCCTCAAAACACTTTTCAGCCATTTCTTTTTAAATTGACAATACTTTTCAAACGTTACTTATGTATTATACAGACCACTATGGCGAGGTAAAGCTAGGTCAAGTCACAATGTCATTCTATCGTTACTTTTCAATTAAGCTATTGAATACTTTCTAGCAATGTCTCTTGTAAGTGTCAAATCTATTAAGTATCTGAGCTTATTCTTTGTATTGTTGATGCAAGCATCCCATTCTTTAATTACCCGTGAGGCATTCTTAACCATCGCAATACCTTTACGCAAATACCTTTTCGCAAAAAATTCGCAAATCTCGTAAACTAAAGAAGTAATTACTCTTTTCAAAAACATTAGTCCTTCTATTAATGAACCCATGAAACGAAACCAGTCTGATAGCATCACACAATTTCGCTCCTAGTTCCAAAAATGGAATGCATGTAGCGTTCGTAGCAATAGGTTTAAAAACCTATTAGCCAAGTTTAAAAAAAAAAACGTATTAATCAACTTACAGATGAATGACCACGGATTTAACCTAAAAAAAAAAACTTGTATATCATGAACTAGAAATCTACGTCAGAAAAACTTGTCCTTAAATTGCGTAAATCTCTTTGAAAGGGTGTAATGCCCCTGTAGCATACTATACCTACCAGAAAAACCTGTTTGGTACGGAGGCCTTGTAGAATTCAAAAGATGGATACTACTTATACAGAGTTCAGTGAGGTAACACCAAAATTGAATTGGATATTATTCCTGTCTGGATTTATTTTGGTGAGGTCATAATTTATTCCAAATGAGTTGTTGACCTGAGTTAACTTTTAGAGGATTATAAAATGGAATCTACTTTGCTTTTAGTTTGACCTATATTTCGATATTTATTAATTCAGTATTTTTTCTTGAATTAATGGTGATTGCGATAGCAATGAAACGCTCTGACGAAACGCCTGAACTTGTATATTCTCCTGTTCTGAATTTTATTCAAAGCAATTTGCAAAGCGGAATTGAGGAGGATATTATTAAAAGACATAGTATGGAGTTTTTTGACGTGAATATAGTCAAAGAAGCTAAAAGTTTAATGTGGCAAATTAGTGCACCTGAATCGGATAGCCCAGTACGTAAGGGAAACAATGCACTTTCTAATCATTTTAGTGACATTATTTCTCTGTTAAGATCTTTTTGACAGTAGCGACACTTTTGTATCTATGTTTGTGATAAAGCGACCTACAGAGGTGCAATGTCTCCCTGCAAATACTTATACTTCTTTACTCTCTAAGTTTAATGAGCAACAACAAAGACAATCAGGGCAACTTGACAATTATCAGTTGAATTTTCCTCAACTTCCGACACTCATACGACAGTTATTGTCTCTAAAGTGCCTTCAGATCTGTCTGATCCGATTAAACGCAAATCTGTTCTCGATCAAATAGCTGGGCATGAATTAGTTTGTAGTGCGAAACCTGTTAAAGACAGATGGTATATCAATATCGATAAATCTGAAACTGAAGATTTCTGTACATCGGATCAAATCTTTATTACCGGAGCAACAGTTAAAGTACGATCCAAGCGCTTTATTGGGATTCTCAGAGGTTTTCCAGTTGATGTTGACCTTTCAGTTATTAATAGACTGCAAGGTATAATAAGTGCAAATCGACTGGGCCAGACTATGTCAGTCAAGCTTGGATTTGAAGACTCCTTCACTCAGTCTACTTATTAAAGAAAAAATTAAAGTTTGATATCAATTTTTTCAAATTCACGAATTTAAGGAAATACCTAAATACTGCTTCAAATGCCGATCAAACGATCACTTTCAAAGTGCTTGCACCAGCAATGTCCAAAAATGTGCCAGATCTGCTGGGCCACATCTTTCAACTAAGGATAGTCCTTGTAGTGCTACTCCCACGTGTGCTAACTGTGTAAAAATCATACTTCTGATAGCTTGTCCTGCCCTATATCTAAGGAACTAATGTCGCGCTCCCACTTTTTGCAATGACTTTGGAGTTTTCAATAATATCGTTTGATATTAATGGTACAAAGGATAAGGACTTCGTTATTGATGAGCTCTACAATGATTTTGATTTGGTTTGTTTACAGGAGCATCTTCTTACAGACTTTAACATTAACGTTTTGCGTCGTAGCCTTCATCATGATTTGTTTTTGAATGCTGCCAGAGCCACAAGGGGCTACCCATCCGGTGGGCTAGCTTGTGTTTTTAAGCGTAATCCTAATTTGGTTTCGCTGGTGATTGTTTACTCAGATGAGTTTTTTTTGGCTGCTCGTATGGGCACTACTGTTTTCATTAATTCTTATCTGTCTTATGATGACCGTTCTTCCAGATCGATGGCTAGATATGCTAATGCCACTAACAAGTTGAAGTTTCTAGTGGAAAAAATTCTTTCTATTTCTCTAGATTATATGATCATTGGTGACCTCAATACGGATATAAATAACTCATCAGTGAGAAGTGATTTGTTGTTAGATTGCCTTCTATCTTATCATATTATACCAAAAACTCATCGGTTTTCTTACATTCACCAGTCATGCAGTAACAGCAATATTGATCACATTATTTGTTCATCTATTATTGCTTCATCAGTGCTGTTTGTACACACTGAAGAAAAAGATTTGGACCATCTCCCTATCTTATTTACTCTTACACTGAATTGAAGCCCTGAAAGTTTCTGTGGAGTACCCAGGTCTCCAAATGATCTGAAAAAAGTAATTGGAAGAAAGCTGATGTTCCTCTCTATGCGTTTACACTAACAAGGCTGCTGTCTGCTATATGAGTTCCCTATCATCTGCTTCAGAGCTCTATACAAGTGAATTGCAAAAAGGACCTGGATTGCTATTATAATCAAATAATTAAATGTGTAAAAGATGCCGAGGTAGTTGCAGTGCCGCTGCAACGTGTTAGACGTGGTACGCAAAAACCTATCTGGTCTTTAGATCCTAATTTAAAAACTTTGAAAAATAAAGCTAAGTTGTGGTTAAAAGTCTGGAATGAATGTGAAAGACCGCCTTGTGGAATTGTATCTGACCTTAAGCATAAGACGCGGAGTGAATATAAAAAATATCTTAAGTCAATGCGCTATCGTGGTACGGATTTTCCAGTGTCAAAGAGAGAATAGCAAAAAGTTATTAATTCTGAGTCGATTAGAAGTGATATGCCAAGTAGTGATTGTCTTCCTGCATCTGCTTGACATGGTCCGTACTCGTCTATTTTTTTCTAATGTTGATTACCGTGTGCATTCTTTGTATTCTCATTCTCTTTCTGCTATTTTTAGTACCCCTCTATCTCAGCGTCTCTGTGTTCCCATTTCTCTTTCATCCGTAATTGAAGCAATTAAGAAACTTAAATCAGATAATGTTGATAATGATGGTATATCTAGATTTCACCTTTTATTAGATTGCTTCCCCCTTATTGACCATATACTCCTACTTCTCCAGATGTGTATTTGTACTTCTAGTGTACCTGAGAGTTGTTTGTGTGGAACTGTTTCTTCAATTTCAAAGAAGGGAAATTCTCCTTTTATTTGCTCTTCTTACCGACCTACTACTGTCTCTTGCACTTTTAGTAAAGTTCTTGAGCATGTATTACTACCTTTTGTGACCAATAATAGGCTTGAGAGAGATAACCAGTTTGGATTTAAGCCCGGATTAGGTTGTCAACACGCACATCGTGTATTATATTCTTTGCTCCTTGAAAATTCTTCTAAGGGAAGGAGTATATATCTTTGTACTTTAGATTTATCAAAAGCTTTTGATAGTGTATGTCATAGTCAACTTTTTTCTGCTCTTCGTGGTTGCGGTGTCAGTCTATCGGTTATTTTACTTCTTCGGTACTGGTACTCTAATTCTTTTCTTCGGCTGAAATCTGTGCCATGATCTATTATTAAATTGAAAAGAAGTTTAAGGCAAGGTGGAGTTTTATCTCCGACCCTTTTTAATTTATGTATTTCAGGAGTTCTGGCAAAGATATCGGCTACCTATCTCTCCGGTTTTTCTGATGTTTCATACCTGGCTTACGCTGATGATCTGCTTCTTATCAGCCGTACTAAAACTGGTTTATCTAACATGGTTTCTTGTGTTGCCACTTCTTTTTCAGACATAGGCCTTTCTTTTAATGTAGGGAAATGCAAATTTCTTTCTTTTAATAACATTTCTTGTACGTCCCCTCGCTGTAGTGGCTTTACTATACCTCTCGTAGATTCTCCTCGATGGCTCGGTATTTCTATTACAAATAATCTTCCCAGCTTGTACCAGCGCACAGTCTCAAACATTAATATGAAAATTAAATTAGGATATGCTAAGATTGTTGCCAATAGAGGTAAATATAATAAACTCGCGTTGGCCAAGCTCTACTCAACTTTTTGTGACCATTCAATTCTTTTTGCTTCTGGAATTTTTCTCCTTTTGAAGAAAAATGAGTTAAAAAGAATCCGGATTTTAGATTTTGTAAATTTTTGTTGTTTCTTCCACCTTGGACCAAAAACCGGGTAATTATTAATAAATTTCTTGTTCCTAATATTACTGAAAAACTGGAAGCACTTACAGAAAACTTTCAAATACTGCTTGTATCCGTTTTTCTCCGCACCATCACCTTATCAGGTTTTTTCAGTCGTAAGCTATTTTTCTTTTATTTGTTTAGTTGTTTTTCTCTGTTTGGTCATTCTACATTTTAGAATTGAAAAGAGTGAGTAAAAATCAAATAAAGATAATAATAATGGCAGCTTATTAGACTCTGCAAGTTGTCAGTTTTTTTCTCTTTTCCTCTTTCCCCCCTCCTTTCACGTTATTTATTTTTTGTTTTAGTTTCTTTTAAATTATTATGTGTTACACTGTAATTGGTAATCTTTGATTTATATATTGATTTGTGTTGCATTTTATGTGTTTTTCCTCGTGATACTCCACGTATTGTACCTCTGTACAGTGTGGGTTGAAAAAAAAAAATAATAATAATTCAGTATTAGGAAGATACACAACTATCACAATGACAGAATAGAGGAAAAACTTCCTTTTCGAGAATGAAACTTCTGAGCCTACTTCTTAAAATTGAAAATTTAATAAAAGTACATGAACCAATTTAATCAATTTCATATCAGGAAAAAAATTACTTCTAATAACACACAGATTTGTATCGTCTTTGGTACCAAACTTTTTTCAGGGAATATAAAAAATGGCTATTGAAGAGAACAGAAACGTTTTTTTTTCAGGAAACAAAAAAAAGTGTGTCTAAGAATTATCAAATCTTTTATTGTCGGTATTCTCCAAGGAATGTCAGGAAATAGAGGTAAGAAACGACAATAATTAGTTTCTAAATAGATACTACCAGTTCATACCAGCGTGCTGTTACAAAATTTGAGGTCTTTTTCTAAGTATAGGACCTCTAAGGATATGAGAGACCAAGCAAGTGGATTAGTTAAAAGGATTTTATAGGACCAGAAAATACAGACATGGCAGGCCCAGCGCTCGCTTTCGACTTCACTGAGTCTTTATTGGCCGACAGAGATTTGGGGTGAACTTTTATGTTTAAGCTGGGTTTGAATGAAAAAGAAATAAATTTATTAATTGAAATGAGGGCCGATAGTTTGCCACTGGGCCAAAGAAGAAAGTTTATCGGGGGAAAGGTCAAATACTGGTCTTTATTTTTGTCCTTGATGTGGAGGGTTGATTGAAAGTGTATATTACTTGATGTGTGAATGTGAAAAACAGACTGATTGGAGAATCTAATTGTTTGCTAGGGAGGATTTTGATTTTTATTGGCTGTTGAGAGTGTATGCGTATGAATGTTTTATGGGTGTCAGAAGTTTTGTACGATTCCTTTGTCTCACGATGGCTCATAGAACTACATTTCTGTAGGATTATTTTAGGATTTTTTAACTTTCTGTGTAAAAGTTCTTTGTTTTATATAATTTTCCATGGCCTATTGTCTTTAAGCAAAAATGAATTCTATTCAATTCTATTCTATAAAATTACTTTGAGATTTATTTTCTGTTGGAACAGCGAAAGCTAGGTGAGATGTCATTTTTGTCGATATTCTCCTGTTTAATTTATTTAGAAAAAAACTTGTAGTAGATTGCACTTAGTGTCATTAACATATACAACGCTATCTTATATATACTGTCAAAGAAAGAGAAGTAATTAACTTACTGATGGAGAGCAAAAATTTTAAGACTAAATCTTGAAATTGACAATTGACCAAATGACAATTGGCAATTGACCAGAGACTAAGTTGATCTAGTTCACAAGACAAACAGCTTAGAAAATTTTAATCAAAGATTCATTTCTGTGTATTCATTTGTTGGACCGATCAGGAATCCCATTGAGAATTGGACAACATCCCAAGATTCACATGCGGATGCTCCCGAAGTATGAAAACAAAATCTCCAGATATTAAACAATAAATATATATTTTCTTGGTACACATTTTCATGGTAATGTTTGATGTATGCAAACATATTTGTCCAAAGATCCCATGCTTGCAGTCGCTGTTGGCCCTCGGAAGGTATCTTTATCGTACAAATAACAGTTCAATAGGAATAAATCCTTTAATTTGACAGTGAAACAAAAAAAAGGTCACATATTACAGCAGCCATCTTCAGTAGATAAACTCTACGGATTTTTTTTTTCTGGGATCCCTCTGAAAATATCCATATATATATATATATATATATATATATATATATATATATATATATATATATATATATATATATATATATATATATATATATATATATATATATATATATATATATATATATATATTTATATTTATTTGTTTCAGTGTCAAATAAAAGGACTTATCTCTTTTGAACTTTTAATTGTACCTCATGGACAGGCATTGTGGTCTTTAAAATACCTACATATACTTAGGTTTTACAACATGTTGTTTTCTATGGCAGAAGACCTTGGATATTTCTCAATGTTTTTAAATCGCTTCTAAGGATAAAGCTGCCACTCTTGCAGCAGCTTACATCTTTGTTTTCGAAGTCCTGAGCAATCAAATCTTGAATTTCCGGTCCATCAGTTACTTTGTTTTTTCAGTGCCTCAAATTTAAATAAATGATTTTAATTTTATAATAGGTAATAAATTCAATTCATAAAATAACAATGTCATGAATACAGAATTGGATTTTTTGTATTAGGTCCGTTTTTTGGCAAATCAATCGACTTAATTCTTGCAAGCTTTGATAAGTTTTTTTTTTTACTTTATATTTGAAAATTAAATTAAATAAATAATTTTAAATATATTGAAATATTATAAATACATAAGAAAAGAGAAATATTACCATTTGAACCTCCAAAAAATTATAGACTCTGGTAGCTACCTGGTAGGTTGTTTCTTAGAAAAATACGATTTCACTATAGTTTTCCGTGCCTTTTTTATTTCTAAAATTCCCATTTTGTTATTTTAGAGGAAATAAAAACTTATAAATAGAAAAAAAGAACAGTTATGGAAGAAGGTCATATCGTATTTGTTCTATTTTTTTCATAACTCAAAATTGTGGCTAAAGTGGACAGGGGCGGATCTATGATTTTTTTTTGGGGGGGGGGGGGAGGGGGGCAAAATAGTTGGATCCGAAAATTTTTTTTTGGGGGGAGCGTGCAAAAGAGGCTTATGTAATAAACTTGCGTTAGGAGTAAGTTTAATTAACGCAAACTTGAGCTAATTAAGTAAATGACACTACTTTAGACTACACTAGGGGGGTGCCCCCCTAGATCTGCCACTGATAGTGGAACTATTAATAAATTTTAAGGAAAATGAGTCTTAAGTTTTATGTAGATTGTTTTTTGTGTTTTCTTTAGATTGCCCAAAACTAAAGCTGTTGAGGCTTGTTGTTTGAAAACTGCAGAACTACAAATAATAAATTTACTCATTGGGGTTTCCACACCTTTCAAAGTACTTCCGTTTTTTGAAGGATTCCGATTAAAAAAAAAAAATGATGAAAACTAAATAACATATTTAACTAGTGGCTTGCCTTATCCCTGACTAGAATAATTAATTTAATTGTACATCTCTAGGGGAGTTTGCTGAAGCACGAGAAGACATAGCAGCTTTGGAAATGGACTACGACGAAATAGCCAAAGACTGGAAGTCATTAGTTGGTGATGATGATGATGATGATGATGAAAGTAACAAAGCACAAAATCAAAAAACCTTCTCTGCCCAAAAGAAGGATTCAGCTAATCGAAAATCAACAAAAGGCGGAAAATTTTCAGCTGATCCAAAGAAGGGAGGCAATGCTTACTCGGAGAAAAAGGGTGGCTCAAAAATGAAAATAAACGCAGCAGCAGATAAGGGCTATTCAGCGGAAAATAGTGTCGAAAATAAGTATTCATCGCGTGGAGATAAATACTCGTCAAAAAGAAATGGCGAATCTAATTCTAGAAGTAATAATGAGGAAAATGGATACACCAGTAGGAAACAAGATACGGAAAATTATAGAACAAGAACTAATGATTATTCAGCAAAAGATGAAAAGCCAAAAAGAAAAAATGCTCAAGATAGAAATAATTATGAAGAATCAAAAAATCGCACAAATAACTATCAGCCACCGAATTACCAAGCCACTAATTATGATCCGTCGAATGCTTACAATAAAAAAAATGATCGGCTATCAAATTATGAAGAAAACCAGCCGTCAAGTTATGGGGTACGCTCTTTTGATCCATCCAACGTAGGAATGGGTTCTTATGAACCGTCAAACTATCGAACAACAAATGAGGGGAATAATTACGAGCAATCCAAAAATCGCACAAGCAATTACGACCCATCGAATTATCCGACGAATAATTACGAGGCGTCAGATAATTATAATCGAATAAATGCTGAGCCGTCAAATTACAGGGAAGGTGTAAATGAGCCATCAAATTATGGAGTACGCTCTTATGATCCGTCAAACGTTGGGGTAGGTTCTTATCAACCGTCAAACTATCGAACGACGAATGAGGGCAGTGCATACCCACCACTGAAAAATTATGAAGCTTCTAATAGGTACTAACAATAAATATAAAATAAGAGAAGCAAGCTAGAACAAACTATCCTCTAAAAAGGAAAACGATAATAACTTATTTAACTTAGTCTGCACGCTTCTGTTTGATTTTGAGATGGTTTAAAATAAATGTGTAATTTATTTTATTGTTAATTTAATGTAATTAAAAAATAATACTTGAAATTAGGTATGAAGAGTTTATTAGATTTTTTCTTTCCATGGGCTTCAGTTAGGCTTTTATGCTGCTTTGTGTAAGTGGGGTTTTAATTCATATTTAATCTATCATCCTTTTTTCTTTAACTTGATAGATTTTGCATATTGTTGAATTAAAGTTTCTTTAAACTTTATTTATTATATAATTTTTTTACATTTTACGAGAACATATAAACAATTCATATTATAACTTGAGTACCTTTTACATTTCTTAAAGGTTTTGTCAGTTGTTAAATTGAAAGGTGAAACGGTATATTAGAGACCTAAGAATTGATCAGGACAATTTTTTTCACTTTTTACTAATCAAAAACTAAGGGCTATATTCGATGAGAAAATGCACTAAGAAACTCCATTTTTCACAAAAAGTATGTAGCCAATGGTGCCAACAATGTTAAATAAACAAAGAAAGTATTTTGGGTAGATTTTGATGTGTTTTAATTTTTTGGGATGAGGAGGAATAAATTAAGTTTGTTAACATGTGAAGCACTGTTCAGAAATGAAAGATCTAAACCTAACAATTTGTTTGTTCCTTATTAAATAAATTATTTAGGAGGAATATTCTCAATAAGATAATGCTATTAAGGATTAAAATTTCTTAAAAAGCCTAAATGATTTTTACAATCAATGATACATGCTAAATAATTACGGGGGACAATTCATCCGTCTAAAAACTAAACTTATTTGTCTCAGTGGCTTTCAATTTACTCCTTTTAGAAAATTAAATATATTTGATCAAAATTGAGATACAATATCAGAGAATTTAGATTTAAACTGGAATTTCCTTTTTCGATATGTAATCAACTAAGCATTCAGTAATGAATATCTTAAAATATAAAATTAGGTAAAAAAGCTACCGAAAAAGCTAAAACGAGAAACTTTTACACCAGTTTAATTTAATGGTAATTAAGAAATGAAACGTTGAAAATTAGTCCTTGTAAAAACAGGACCAATTTACTTCTGTAGCTTCCCGTTTTACTTTTTTCTAAATTTTAAAAATAAAAAAGGAGACAGAGACCCAAGATACTCCCCTGCTTTATAATCATATAAATTGTTGAACACTAAGGAAATAAAGCCGAATTTATATTCCTTTACTAACTTTCAAAAATTAAACAAGCTAAGATGGTGCAAGGCTGTTAATTTCGGGGGGGGGGGATGGTCTTCTTGATCTTTCTGCACCCCCTCCCCTAGATTTTGAAAATATCTATTTTGGTATTTTAAATGAAAAATACTGTTTTTGTATTTTCACAAAAGAAAATTGAAAAAAATTTCCCCTCCTAGACTTTTCTCCTTTCAAAAAAACACATTTTATCCCCTCCTCTTGTGCTTCCGTAAATTGATGCCACTGAGGAATAGCAACAATAAATTAGTGTTTTCAGATTCCCTACTCAGTACACCTGTCTAGAGAGCAAAGCGTTATAAACTAAGCTATTTGTTCTCGTTAAAAGCAGGAATTTTAGGAATAGAGATTAATCAGGGATATTGTTCTCAGACTTAAAAGAAGGTAGTGGATTCAAAGAAAAGAGTTTCTTAAGAACAGGGATGCCACTCCTTACTTTCACCAAAAAACTTGTTTTTTTTTTGTTTTTTTTTTAATTCAATTTCTGTTCGTCCTAAATTTCATTACATCTCTGGTACAATTTTTTGTATGGCTCTGTGAGCAGCTTTGATTTGACCCTAGTTCTTCTTGAAAGCTTTCTATTGGCTTTCAATGACCCTATTGGCTTTCAGACGAGCCAATCGGATAATATTTTCCATTCTTTTAGAAACATTGTAAATAGAACAGACTGTAACCTCCCCAATGTCTTTATTAATCACATAATCTTAAAACGAATATTTTTCTAGTATTTTTGAATAAATATTTAAACAAATATTTTAATGTTTTAGAATCCTAAAATCTATGTTTTAGAATCGCGCATTTTAACTTAAGCGACGACTACAGGGAATCCCAGTAGTGTTGACAGGTTGACAGTAGTAGTAGACAGTAGACAGTAGACAGTAGACAGTAGTGTTGACAGAAGGTGTGACGTTCCACAGGAAAAAGAAATTCAAGAGGAAGGAAAAGGAACTCAAGAAAAATGAAGAAGGAACTATTAATTCAAGAAAAATGAAGTAGCCTACATTATTTAGTTTCAGCCGCCCTACTTTTGCTAATAATCAAAAAGAAAATCCAATGAAATTAAGAAAGTGAAGAGGAAACTTAAAACAAACAAAAACAAATATTGTTTTGAAGCTTATGCAACATATTCCTCCAATATTAGTTCAAATAAACTGACTCGTAATACTTTCCAAATTTTTTTTAATCCTGAAAAACTAGCGCTTTACTAAAAACACAAAATTGACGTAACAAAACACTATTAGGAGCAGAAAAGTCCGTAAGTATCCTGCAAAAAAGACTAATTTATAAAAGTTTCAATAGTCAAACAGAAAATAGTCAAACAGAAAATTTTAGAACACAATTTTAGTTCTCTCAAAACCATCAGTAAGATCAGTTTTAAATAAAGCCCTAGTTTTTCAGAGTTCTCAGGGATTGGACAGAATTAGACCGTTGAAGCTTCTGGTTATTTTATTACCAAAAGTCAATTGGACCTTGGCCTGATATTTTCCGAAATTTGTACTTTTGAAGAAAGCCTTCTAAAACTTTAACAACTGCTTATCTCAATCCTGAAGGCTTATTGCTTCGCTTCACCCCCGTCTACCCTGAGGGGTAAACACGCACCCACGTCATATAGCTAAATTATATTTAATAGTAAATTATATTTAATATTTTATATATTAATAGGCACTATATACCATAGAAGGCTCTAAAATAACCTTCTAATTGTCGCAGTTTAAAATTTAAAACAAGGAATTTACATACCCCCTCCCCATCTCGAAAAACGGCTCTGTAGTATGCGGACCAAGCCAAGAAATCCGAATAAATTTGTTTCTAAAATGAGATTTTTTTATTTTATATAACCAAAATAATTGTTACTATTTCTGATTCAGCTACAAGTCGCAATTTTTTTTTCACGTTTTTTTCAAACCACGTTTTTAAAATGTTGGTTACTTTTTTTCATGGTTCACTTTTTACTATAGGTTGCAGTTTTTACTATCGCTGCAATCAGTGATAAGTTTAGTTTATGGTCAGTTAAGTCATGGTCAGTTATGGTCAGTAATGGTCAGTTATGGTCAGGTCAGTTAAGTTTATGAGATGCTCGTGTCAGGACTTTCTATTTTACAAATAAAAAAAAACATAAGTTTTTTAATTGAAAACACAGAGTAACATTGACATTAAAATGAACAGAAAATTTGTCTGTATATGAGAGAGGTTGCCTTCTGTCAAACTCCCCCTTCCCTAAGCAAGTACCCACAAGGATGTAATATTTCGTGACACTCTCTAAACGTTTCTACAATAAAGGGGGAGCTGTAATCCAGTGGCATCCGTACTAGTAGGAGAAAAATAAGTTTTGACCAGGAATAAATAGGTAAAGAAATGGTTTCTTCACCATCTGGACCAGAAAAAAATGCTTAACAATATATCAAAAATCTAAATCTCTAGCTTGATGCAAAATTGTTTTTTTTAATGTTTTTTTATTTCTTTTCTCAAAAACCGGGAAAAAAAATCAAAAACGTAAACTATAATGTTTTACACATCTTTTTAGATCAGCTTTTGGCTCTGAATTCATTTCTGATACTCATTTCGTTACCTGACCAAAAAAAAATATTTATCAGCAAAAAAAAAAATGGGGAAAAAACTATGTCTTTGGGGAAAAAAACTCTTACCAGCGTTTATCAAGGTCTACTACGGAATAAGTTTGTCGTTCTTGTAGTCTATTTGGCTATGTAAACGAAAGGCTTAGAAAAAAAACGACTAAACAACAATAAACAGGAATGACGAAACACCTCAGCACCAAACACCATGAGGCAAGATAGGTTCTAACTTAATGTTTTCAGAGAAAAGCTTTTATCTTATTTTTCAAATATATAGAAATTGCACATCATGAAAATGTACGAACTAGATTTTTAATCATAACAGATAACTGTTATTCTCCTTCAGTAAGTTCTTCTTCTTGAAACTTCGAATTGTTGAACGAGCTTCCCTTACACGTACGGCAGGCTATAGTACACTCAAGTCCGTTTTTCTTACAAGTACACTTTTCAATATCACAGCCGTCAATACGACACGAGCATTTGATAATTTTCATCAGCTGAGACGGAGCGGCAGGGAGATCTGATTTTATTGGCGCAAAAACTTCGTTATCCTGCAGTTTCCATCCCAGGCATAAAGGGTCTACTGGGTTCCCGAGCCAGATTTGAACTTGGCAGTAGACACATAGCGAGTGGTACTTCGCTGCTGCCTGAGTCGGTGGCAGTTCTTGTGGATGCACGAAAGTGGTGGCAGTGCTCACTTTTCTGTGAAAGATTAGCTTTCTGGCAGGGTCCAGGTTCGAAACATCAGGGCAACCGTACAGTATCAACAATGCTCGCTCTCCTACTGCCACAATATCATCAAGCGATGGGAGCTTGTCGCCAAATATAGCAGCGCTGTCCCTGAAACTCTTGTTGGAAAGTAGCAGCTGAACGGCTTTGCTCTTTCCTATTCCGTAAAGGTGAGAGGTTGCGTCACAACCCAGCACAGCATGACAGAACGGAATCAGATTGCTGACATCTGTTCCTATTTTCTGCTTCATCTCACTAATATCCCAAGCTGTACTAGTACCGCCAAACTTCGCTTCTGGTGATAAATATACACGCCCGGAACGCGAATCTGATCGACTTATCAGAAGAACCAAGATGTCAGTATCATCAGCAACCACGATTGTGTCTGTAAGATTAGCAGCTTCTACCGCTTTTTCTACAATCAGAACGTCGGCGTCTCCTTCCAAGTGGAAAATTCGGAAACCTACGGCTTCCAAATGGTTGCCGAGCAGCTTCAGGAAACGTCCTTTGTTTGTCTTACATGAAAGAAACTCTTCTTTCTTCATGCAGAGGGTCATCTCTTCGGTGAAAAAAACTTGGCGGCCAACCATCCCTGCTCGACGTAAATGAGTAGCATCTTTGATTGCTGGACCACCTTCATATCCGTCAAACACAACGATCGCACTAGGGTACCTTGCTTGTACGTAATGGACGTATGAAGCAAAGATGACCTTGAAGGTTGACCCTACCTTCCATGGAACTCGATGTAGAAGAGAACCACCCTCCAAGGTGATGTTACACGCAGAAGCAGGTCTCGAGGGTGACTGAGTCTCGATCTCGCAAGCCTGAAAGATCGCTTTTGCAAGCTCTGACATATTTGCTTTTCTCATAAGACCATCGCTTTGAAAAAGAGAAGGAGGAATCGTACTAGGTTTGTACTTGAAGTATTCTTCTCGAAGATCAGTTCATTGGGCCACTATTATAAATCGCCGGAAAAGGAGCGCCGGATCTATGTGCGCTACCACGGATGACCCCGCCTTTTTGGCATTCATTAGGGTCAATTGGTCTTTTTTCTTGAAGACTTGCTCCTTCAAGGTTTTTCCCGTCATCTTACTTAGAATCAACTTTCCAGCCACATCGGCCTCGTCAACATTAATATCTTGGGAAGAAGTTATACCATTGGCAATGTTTCTAAGCTAATTGTCACCTCTGAACGGAGAAGATTCTCCGAAGTATCCGACGAGCTTCTGGGTATCGTCGAAGTCACGCTCCTTTCTACTGGAACTCATGTCGTGGTGCTGCTCACTTGTCGAGTAACCAATTTTCGTCAAATTTTGCATCAAGAGGTTGATCTCCAGGCTTGCTGGTCTTGACAGAACCCAAATGGCTCTCTGCTGTTCTGTCATCCCACCTCCAGTTGTAAGACCGCCCGATGTTTTCAGACTTTTCATATACTCCTGCTCGATGACAAGATCTGCCGAGAGCCCAGCCCAGCGTCGCTCTGATCTTCTAATGGTGTGACCTCCCTGTTCAAATGCTTCAAAGAGTGGTGGGTGACTAGTTTGAAGCTTAGCCATCTCTTGCTGGTATATCCAGACCGACTTGACATAGAGGTTATTTCCAGATGCTGCTAGAAACGGAAGCATCTCTACTGCAGATTGTAGGTGCAAATCCCACAGGCCTAGTCTCTCGGCACGTATGAACTTAAGCAGTATCCCAACCATGTCAAGATACTGAAACCAGAGCTTCGCAGTTCTCTGAATCAGCAGGTCTTGGCGTCTCTGCTTGAAAAAGTTTTCAAGTTGCTTGAGCTGGGGATCATGACTGAGATCTTCGGGTGGGAGGTATCCATCCAGTACGTTAGCGAAGACAGTAGACATGTCTAGAGACGTCAACGTCGCTTGCTCTTCTTCGAGGAGAAAAGCATATATGGCCAAGCTCACGAGAATGTGAGATCGAACAGCTCTAGAAATCGCTCTTCCAGAAAGAATGTGCGGCACTGCACCAGTCGCGTATACCAATTCCAGAACCTCTTTCAGACCAGAACCTTGCATGAGGTGTCCTATGCGTCCGACGAAACTCATCATCAAATGAAAACCACCTAACTTGAGAACAATACTACTCAGCTCATTCGTCGTGTCGGACTTGAGGATTTTCATAGACTTCCACCAGAGCGGCTGGTCAAATGTGAGAACGGGTTTGAATCCGTAGGTTCTGCCTTGCGAAGCTACAAAGCGCAAGGTTGAGTAAAGGCAGGATTCGTTGCTAGACGGGAGGTCAATCATCGGCAAAAACAAGACGCTTGCCTTGCTGCGAAGGTTTCCCGTTTCATGACGTATTTGGTTAGAGAAAACTGACTGCATGAAACCATTCCAGCTCGGTCTTGGGACATTCAGGAACCCGGTAGCTAACCAGAGCTGATCGAGTGAGGCATACGGGTCGTTGACATTTTTGCCAGGGATCTTCTCATTTTGCACCTTTGAAAGCACTGTCTCACTTAAGCGGTAAGGGTAGATGGGAATTTTTCCTTTTTGGGCTACTTCATCTAATGAAACTTCAACTCTCGGAATGGCTGTTAATGAGAGGAGGTGTGACTGTTGCTAGCAGAGCCATCCCATGGAAAGTGTTTCTTCCGTCCATCGTGCAAACATCGCGATCTGCATTATCAGCTACATACTGCACAGCATGTGCGGAGGTAATTCCTGCAAGGCTAGATTCATCATGGACTGATGCACAGCGTTTAAATTTCTGTACTTTAGTATAGGAGGAGCAGAATCCATGGCTGTGTAAAGCGTCAATAAGAAATCTGGACTGGAAATGGTGATCCAGTTGCACTGCTAAGCCTAGTTGCAGTGGAAAAATGAGGGCACGCGGGCAAGCTGCTTGAACGATGGAATTGCCAATGGCAAGTACTTTGAAGGAAATATCGGTTCCAACGAATATTTCATCTAAGAACACCATTAAGCTATTAGGTAGAGAGCCTTTCAGCTGTTCTCCAGAAGAAATCTGCTTTGCGGTCATATATGATTCCTTCTGTGCTGGCAGTCCTTTGATATCACTTTTGATAATCTTTGCTGCTGCTTTAATAAGCTTGATTTTCTCACTCTCTTCGTTATCGGTTTTCTCCAAGTAATAAAAATTCTGGAGTATCGCTGATGCTTTTTCTTTGAATGTCACCACGTCAGCCTTACCGTCAATAGTTGCAAATACTAGCTGGTCACTGAAGTATTCCAGAAGCTTGCTCTTTAAATACTTGTTAGAGTACGGTTCAAGGTCTGTCCCATTCAAAAGCTCTCCCATTTTAATAACAAGTTCACTGACTGTATACTGATCTTCGTCATTTTCTTCGAAAAAAGTATCCAGCTTCAAAAAAGCATAATATCTTTCATCTTGACCTGGCTTTCCTCTTTTTGGACGTTTTTTTTATCTGGCTAAGTATTTTCGAGTAATCCAAAAAGTTATTGCGCTACAAATCTGGCTCGAAGGTTGTTATTTAATATAAATAAATAAGAAAAGGCTTGGTGATAAGTTGCGTCAACTTCGTGTACCCTTGACACTGAACGTATTCGGCAAACAACGATATTTGACCAATCGTCATCACGGCTCTTGCACACTGCCTTTATACTCTCTTCAAAGTCTTTAGTCCGAACCTTTTACCACTCGTATTCTTTTCTGTGGGTAGTGTTGAGATTTATCCTTGAAGTGCAGAAAAAGCAACGCTCTTGGAAGTTGAAACTTAGAGTCCGTGATCGGAGTACCACTTTTTCTGCGTCTTTCTTTTATTGCAAGGTTCTTCATCTTTCATTCTCAATTTTCGACAGGTATATTTTGTTTGTGAAAGTCTTTCTGCAAGTAACATGGAAATGGTTCCCTGCCTCGACAGAGATGCTGGTACCTCTCGTTTTGCTAGTTTCATTGATTGCCGTAGCTCCTTATTCTGCCAGTACCGACGATTCTGAGGTGTCTATTGAACGTTCACAAAGGGGATATAAAACTGCGGTCTCCGCCATCTAAAAAAGAGAACTGGGAATAAGTGAGTATAAGTATAAGTAGTATACGTAATAAGTGAATATAAGTATGGGAATAAGTAGAGCTGTCGGTGAATGTTACAACGAAAACCCTGATTCTGAACCCAAAAATATGTAGCTAAACCCTCCCCAGTTCAGATAAGTTACTAAAATAAATGAACTGTCAATCTTATTGAGGGCCGGTGTCGAGTATCATGGGTGCTTCAAGGATTCTTGACCAGGGAAATCTGACAGTCACATCCGCGAAAGGGACCAGTGATAGTCGATAATACTCTCGCTTCCACTAGAGAAATAGCTTTTTCGTTCCGCCTAGCGGCGTCAACCGTGCTGCACTCTAGCGACTTGTTTGCTGTACTTAAGTTTTCTTCAGACAGATGGCGCTGATAAAAAATGTGTCAGAAAATAGAGGTAGGACGAGCGTAGAGTTTTTTTTCCGTTCTATATTTCCTTCCTCCGATTCCTTTCCGCCTCCTAGTAGTTACGTTACAAAAGCATCGGCAAGAAAAACAAACAAAAACGTACCTGTGTTAAATCTCTGCTCGGACTCCAAAATACTTTCCATCTGAGGAGTTTTTTGCAGATAGGTGGCTCTAAAAGGCTCAGCAGACTGAAGCAACTTTGAAAAGAGTGTAAGATCAAGGCATGGTGTAACAGAAAGTGAATATCAGAAGGGACTTTCCAGCTGGTTGAAAATGTCGTCACCAATAAAGCTCGGTAGGAAAAGAAATGGATTCGGAACGCCAGTAGGCTATTTGTTCAGATGGGGAAAAATGAACTGAAAATTCGTGCTCCTCTTCGAAAAATACCCTGTGATCGTGTGTCGCTTTATTTTTTTTTTTTTTTTTTTATTTTTTTTTTTTTTTATTTTTTCTTCATAAAAAAAAAAAAAAAAATAAAAAAGAATTAAATGTTTAAACGTGATGTTTCTGTCTAATAAAAGAGCCCAAAAACAATCGTTTCTTAAAAGGGAAACCATCAATAAACTACTTTTCTTTTCACGGTTCCTCATTCTCGGATTCTGGAAATATCTAAAAAATAGGCGCAAAAAACGTAAAAAAAGGGAATTAGATTTTTGATATGTTGTAGAGCTCTCTTTTCTGAACACAGTGGTGCAAAATTAATTTCTATACCAATTTTTTCCTGGTTCGACCATTTTTTTCCGTATTTTTCCCCTACTAATAGGCGTAATCCAAAAATATTCCTCACAATGAACGGAAATTCGTGACAATTCACTTCCTCCGTTGAAACTCCGTGAAATTCGTGGAAAATTTCACTTCCTCCCTTGAAAGTTATATGATTTCGGCTTAAAAATGCATTTCTGAGCCTTGAGACCACCCCCGCCCCACACACACTAAAATGATGACAAATTTACCCCCCTTCATATGGCGGAAATTTATGTGGATAAACTTAAAAACAATTTTCTAAGAATACTATATTTTTTATATGGTCTCTGTGAAGGAATGGGCAACCGGGCAGCGTTGTGTCCTTTAAAATTGGGATCATCAATATATAGCTTGACGATTGGTCTGAGTTTGATCTTATTTTGATTATTCATAATTTTTACTTGAAAGTATTATGGGCTAAAATTATTTTTTCGGCACAGTATCTTTTGCTACTTAAAAGTGTTCTAGAATTTGTAGCGATAAAAATTTTGTAGCGAGAGATACAGACATATAAAATGGAATAAACACAGATAAAAAAGGCAATAGATTTATTGACTTACATATTTAGGTGTACAGCAATGGGTCACTTCAAATGACAATAATGGTGACCAAGATGAAAGAGTTTAAGACTTCTATCAGAATGGTCCTGCTTCAACTTTTCGAATCCCTCCAAATCTCATTTACGAATAAATTTAAAAAGCACATCTACCCCACTACCAAACGCAGTTCTTTCGTCCTGCGCTGTAAGGACTGGCTTGCCATTGGCTCACGTGGCCCAAGGACGCGAATCCTCGTCCAAAAATTTCTTTAAGATATTTCAAATGATTCAGGCGTTCACACGGTTTTTCGCCATTTAAACTTCCTTAGAAATATCGTACGTAGCATTTTTTTGCTACTACTTATCTTAGCGAAATTCGAACGACTAGCGTCGTTGTTTGACTGAAGCTAGAATGCAATTTCTCTTTTTGCTGATTAAGACTTTAGACTCTTGGAAGCGGTATTTGAGCTCAAGTAGGGGACGTTTAATTTCTGCCCGAATCATCTTTAGAAGGAAAGAATCTTGTATTTTAAATATATGGTATTTTACTCATGGTGCACATCACCCTTCCCATCAATTAATGACGTCCCGTCATTAGTAACTGCTCATTAGGAGTGCTTAAAATTTTTCAATTATTTATTTTATTTTATTCTACATCCCTATCTAAAATTTATTTACCGGACTAAGATTATTTATGGTTCTAGGTTAGCTACTATACTAAGGATTTATTTTTTTTGTTTCTACATCTAACACTGATTACTTTTGTATTTACAACAAGGTTGGGGCTATTCTACCTTTACATAAGTTTTTTTTTTAATTCACTTTTTTTTTTGTCTATGTGGCATACTACATTCTATCTACACTACATTAAATGAATAGCTTGACAACGCTACACATAACTATCTGGATATCTAAAACTACATACAAAAACAATTTAAAAAACACAATATTGTGTTTGCCATGTTCACTGGTAATTTTAAAATACTTTCACTATTGCGATTTTTGAATTGTTAAAGTTATTAGGAAGTAACACATGTAGATTCACATCTATTCATCACCTTCGAGTCTTTAGTGTACTGCACCATTCTGTTGTAAATTATTGTCCTTCACTCTTTTTGTCTTGGCAAAAATTTTGAAGCATTTACGTTATGGTTTCTTCATGGAAAAGTTCGAGTCTAGTTGTCTTTACACGACAAGTTTTCCCTAATAGTCAACTGGGAAATGACCGTTAAATATCGTTCTAATAGTCAACTGGGAAATGATGCTTCCCACTACTCGTGTTGGTGTTTTTCTTCTCAGCATATAATTTTTAGGATTTTTGAGGCACATAGAGAATGTATTCTCGCGTAAAATTGTTAATTTGTGCCTTTTGAAACGGGTAGTCGTCATACTATGGTGATTCTTTTAATACATTGTCCTTAAGTTCAACTTCAAATATCATTTAACTTCAAATATCGTTAAATATCATGTGCTGATTGATGGGATTCTCAGAATTAAACTTCAAATTGTCTCTAACTTCAGCTTCAAATTTCTTTAAATTTAAATATCATTTAACTGGAAATATCGTTAAATATCGTTTATCGTGTGCTGATCGATGGGGTTCTCAGAATTAAACTCCAAATTGTCTCTAACTTTAGCTTCAAATATCTTCAAATGTTTTTAAGTATCATTTAACTTCAAATATAATTAAATATCTCGTACGGATCTGGTATTGATCGAACTGGATACTAAGATTCAAATATAGTGTTACCTGATACGTAATATGGTTCATGGTCGAAGAAGCGACGATCAAAGGTAACTGTTGTTTTCGTAGACGAAGCTGGGATGAAAATTGCCTGGAGTCTATGGTGAGTACTCTTCATTGGTTGAGATATGATGAAAATAGATGATACTCGGTTGTATCTGTACTGGGCAGCTCATTGTAATGCTCGATAACCAATTTGCCATTTACTTCCTGTAATAAAAATAACAAGGCAGAATCACACGTTCTTTGAAGTAAATACTCATACAATAATTCACACATTAATTGGATTATAATAAAACAACATAGTTCCCGTTGGGAAATTCAATACATAGCAGTTTCTTATAAAATATTAATTCTTTAACTTTAAGTATGGTCTCTTATTATACTGTCTAATATATACTAATACATACACTTTATTTTAACTTCTTTCAACACTTAGTTAATTTTACAATAGATTTAAAATAATCATTTAAACAGAGTTTATGCTACATGGTTAATTTTTGAGGTCTAATTTTACAACTTATTTCATGCCTGCATTGTTCACGCACGTCCGTGCTGCATAAGAAACGCATGTTGCGGCGTCGTAACCACACGGTTTTACGTAAACGATACTACACTGAAGGAACGAGACATAACAAAGACAAGTGGAAACCTCTCTACCCATTCGTTTTGTAATGTCTTCCCTATTTCTTGGCTTAGACGTTCTCATGGGGTGCCGGGTTTAACCTCAGCATTTCAGCTGTTTCCCCGTGTTCTTCTCTTGGTTTTCGTCCTATTAGTTTTAGGATTTTTCCGTAATTACAAGTCGATATGGTTCTTATGGTCAGGTAAGTTGAGAATACGAAACATACGGCCAATAGTATGTTCCACCAGGAATTGGTCGAGAATAATCAATATCTATTATATACATACGTTAATCTTTGGTCTTCATTTGTAAATAGGGGAATTTGCGAATCTAATGCTTCTCTTATTTTTGTAAGCCTTATTGTTCCTTTATTCTTTTCTATTTTTGACCATATCGAGGTTTTTATTTCCTCGTTTTCTATATTGGGAATAGTGTATGACAGGTTGATCGCCTTGAAGTGAGTTATTATGGGACTTATTATCTTTGTGCTCGTGGTAATTAACGGCGTTCGGACGGTTGACTCTTTAGTTACGAGTCGACACCCTTGTTTTATGGTTATCGTACCCACATTTTGTAATAGTAATTCTGTTTTGTAACTTGGGTCTATTCTTTCTGTATTATTGTAACAAGACAAAGTTCCAACAGTTTATCTTGGAAGAGAAATCATGATAGTGTTTATAAATATGAACAGGATCAGCTCATAATTAGACTCTTCTGTACTGGTAGTTTTTTTTTTCATTTTATAAAGCTGCCAGATAGAAGAGTATAGCCTACTGAATTGCATAGTTTAAAAACTAAACTTCTTTTCAAATACCCGACGCTCCGAACTAGTCGTGTTTACTTCAGCTAATAAAAACAAATTCGCTCTATCAAAATATACTGAAAACTGGCGGAAATTTGTACGGGTATAATGGGGGTGAAGAATATAGGTTTCAAGAGGAAATCTCTTTAGTAGTCACTATATCAGAATTAGATAATTTAATATACATGTTGCTCAAATAAATTTCGCATAAACTAAAAAAAAAGGGAGAAACAGGAAAAAATTTACAAAAATAAACGTTTTCCACTAAATGAAGCACAATCTTTTCAAGTTAAACATAAACCTTAGTCTAACTTAAATAAATTATCAGGTTCTAATTAGTTTAATTGAGATAATTGAATTTTAATTACTAACTTATTGAGAAATTATATTTTAATAAATAATTAAAGTAAAAATTGGGTGCGGATTGATTACTAGAATAATTAAATAAGAATTTGACTGATATTTCAAGCAAAAAAAAGAACAAAACGGCAAGTAAAAAGGAAGATAAAACACTAAAAACCTAAAAATAGAGCAAAACACGATTCAGATCAAGTTCTAGCTATGAATAGTGTCAGATTATCGAATTTTTAAGTCAAGTTAGGCATATTTGATTTACTTTTGATTAATTTTCTTCATAGTTTAAATTTTTTTTTTCAATCTTCACGTGGAAGATAATTTCATACAAATGAACTTAAGAAAGGGGTAGATACCAAAGCAGTACTGCAAAACATACACAAAGAGCCCTGTCTTAATGAGTTTAATAATGGTTGAAGGGATTCTACATCTTAGAAAGCTCTTATGCCCATTTTAGAGAGGAGATTTCGCCTCGTCTTAATCCATGTATAAGACCATTAGTAAAGATGTCACCGTCATCACCTTGCAGTCTTCTTATTGGTAGAAATTAAATGATTAGTAAAAAACCACGACTTTCTCTCCTCTAAACCAATAGCTGTCATGAGCCTTGAGTTCCTCCCCAGGCTTCCCACAGGACGTGGTCCAACGCCAGTTGTCGTCCTCAGTAGACCACGAGCTTCCTACCTTTGGTTATTTTCTGTTCCAACCTTTCTATTATCCTTTTAAAGGGCATAGAAATAACACTAACAAAAATAAGACATCTAAAACTTAATCAAATCCTTAGTAACATAGACTAATTTAGTCTAAGGTGCGCAAAGTATAGCAATCAAGGATGCTTGTTGTAACAAAACATTGAACGTAGATTTAATTAAACTAAAGTACTAAGGTACGTCTTATGTCTAGCTACAAAAATAAAACCTACATATGCTCATCCTCTCTCGCTCTTAAATAAGTAGACAACATAAAAAGAAAATTGACATTTTCAAATAAGCAGTTTTTAAGAACAATAGACAGACTTTTGACGACCTTTCTTAATTGTGTTGAATGGTATCTGTTTATAAAAAAAGCAATAAGTTAAGTCTGATATTTGCCATCATTACAAATAACCCATAAAATTAATAAGCGCAAATAACGCGGATATTTATCCACTAGGGGACCTAACGTGTGTGAGGGGAGTTGACCCCAGCAATACAAATGACACTCGACCCAAAAAAAATACATTCATGTATTTTTAATTATTCTCAAAAGAAAATATTAAGTAAGCATACTTCTTAAATAGGCTCAAAGGCAGGAAATAGCATAAAAAATTGCATAAAAAAAACAAATATTGATTTTACGCAATACATGTCAATTCTAATATTCTGAGTTAGAAGATCAAAATCAAGTAGCCTTGATAAGGTCCATGTTCAAATATTTTTCAATGTAGGTCAATCATTCCCCGCCCCGCTTTCAACGCCTACTAATATATTAAGGCAATAGTTGTTTTTTCTTAAGGTAGCTACCTAGTAGGCAAAATGTGCAACACAGGACCTAAAAACACTATTTGTCACCATCGGTCGACCACGAGCTTCCCGCCTTGGGCCTTTCTCCCTGATCGCCGACGTTCTGACATCACTTGCATTACACATATACTATATATTTAAAAGTTACGTGTCACCTATTAACGCCCTGTGTAATTGTTTCCGTGATAAGGTTTCTGTTCTAGCATGATAAGCTTTCTAGGCACAATTTTTTTGTAGACTAATTGGATAAGGGATTATCGGCTTCACTCTATTTGATTTCTATAATCAGATCATATTCATCTGATATAAAATTTATCTGATATTCGACTAAGCTATACTGATTTATAATCAGACTAAGGTTGAGGATGATTTGTCTTTGAGTAACCATAAGAACGGACCAGAACTATCAATAGTTCTCTGTTTTTCCTCATGTGGGCTTATATTCTTTGTAAACCAGCATGAACACTGGCTTGTTATACATCTACATGGCTGTAAAGCAGCCCTGGTTCAAAATTCAAATTTTCTTGATCACTCATTTTGCGGAGCTAATTCAGAATTTGAATTTTCTCTATCACCATTATTCAGATGAAGGTCATCTGTGTAGGTAAAGGAGACTCTTTTAAGACCTACCCCGATGCCTCGATTTTCTGTGATTAACGGTTTCTTTCACCGATTGCTAAGCTTCCACTTTTTTTTCTTATTTATTGTTACTCTTCTTGTTTTTTTTTAATCCTTTTCCTCAAGTAATTTAATTATATATTTATATATCTTTTCCTTCCCTTTGCTTGTGAAACTACATAACTAACCTAGTATTTGTTAGCTTCAACAAAGGTAATTTTATTGCTTATTACGTCATAAAATGCCATATTTTAAAGCATCTCTACTCCTAAAACACTCGGAAATGGCAGTGTTCGTAGTGCTAGCTACCGCTGGCACCACTTATTGGGGTGTATGTGCGGGGTCACCACTTTTAAAGGCAAAAATGGCGCAAAAAAGGTTGCTATGCCACTTACTCGAATGACGCAAAAAGATTGCTATGCCACTTACTCGAATGGGAGACCCCTCGTCGGCCCAAATATTAGTGAGATTCCCGCTCTTACCCCAACGGTTCTGCAAATATTGGGTTTGGTACTACCCTATTTACAGTATATCCTGTCCCAGGGTATGGTAACGCGATCGAGTTGTCAAATAGCCACTTTCTAAAGCCAAATGTACCCGCCTTGGGTTACGGCTAGAAAATCTCTACTCTCTCCTTGGAGGTAATAACCCTCCCTGTCAATATAATAATGACGGTGCCTTGTAGCTCTATTCCTACCCTGCCTGGGTTACGGAAAATACTACACAGTTTGTAGAAAATACCTTACTTGTATTCTTCCAAAAGGGTCACAAATGTAATTAAAGAAACGAAAATAGTTCATTTATCTGAAAGGAAAAGAAACAGGGGTGGAACCCCAACAGTAGCAGTGTTATCCTTGAACAATAAGTTTATAGCCTGTACCTGTAGTAAGGCTGAGTTAGGACCCCATTTGCTACTATTATGTCTATACCTGCGTTTCATCGGTCCAGCTAGATTTTGTTTTTCTTTACGTATTATCTTTTATTTTATTCTTTCAATTCACGGTACAAATACTTTATTATTTAGTAATATACGGCACTACTACATTGCATTTATTACTAACACAAAAAAAACTACTAATTATACACTTGCTTCTACTTGTTAAAAACTGAATACTATTTTTTTTTTTCATTTTACAATATTTTATTGAGCTTTTTCTCCATTTTTTCTATTGTACCCAACTCTTTGAGGGGATACAAATTTATTTCTAATAGCCAAAGTTCAAGCAAAGCTGCTCGAAGTTTTGCTAATTCGAGCGCCGCTAAAAGCGAAGTCCATTTACCTTCCTCTTTCGACAAAGCCATTCCTGTTTCAATATACAATTTTTATTTAGTCAGCTCGATTCAGTTTTCCCAACTTCCACCAGTTAAAACTTAAAGAAAATAAAAATATAGTATATATGTATACAAGCAATGAATCAACTCAAAATAAATTATTTTTTTTCGTTTAATTATTTTGGGGGAGGCTATTATCTCCTATGAGATATTCTAAAGGGTTTCCCTTTCGTAGCCTAGCGGCAATAGGCCTAATCACTTTTCTTATATGTCTGTATCTCTCCAATAATTAAATTCAAATTACAAAGTTTTAATAGCTTAATTAGTTCGCACTTTTTCTCCAATTTCCGACTCGCGCCATTTGTAGCGATAAAAATTTTGGAGCGAGAGATACAGACATATAAAATGGAATAAACACAGATAAAAAAGACAATAGATTTATTGACTTACCTATTTAGGTGTACAGCAATGGGTCACTACAAATGACAATAATGGTGACCAAGATGAAAGAGTTTAAGACTTCTATCAGAATAGTCCTGCTTCAACTTTACGAATCCTTCCAAATCTCATTTACGAATAAATTCAAAAAGCACATCTACCCCACTACCAAACGCAGTTCTTTCGTCCTGCGCTGTAAGGCCTGGCTTGCCATTGGCTCACGTGGCCCAAGGACGCGAATCCTCGTCCAAAAATCCCTTTAAGATATTTCAAATGATTCAGGCGTTCACACGGTTTTTCCCCATTTAAACTTCCTTAGAAATATTGTGCATAGCATTTTTTTGCTACTAATTATATTAGCGAAATTCGAACGACTAGCGTCGTTGTTTGACTGAATCTAGAAAGAAATTTCTCTTTTTGCTGATTAAGAATTTGGACTCTTGGAAGCGGTATTTGAACTCAATTAGGGGACGTTTAATTTCTGCCTGAATCATCTTTAGAAGGAAAGAATCTTGTATTTTAAATATATGGTATTTTACTCATGGTGCAAATTTCCAACTTCTGTTTGATATTTTTACCATTGATTTGATACAGCCATCCAAAAAAAATACTAAATGAATAATCTAAATACTAATAATAAATGTATGCTAATACTAAATAATCTAATACTAAATGCATTATACTAAATACGTATCATTGAATATGTTTCTTAAACATATCGTTCTTTTCCCGCATCTTTTAAATAGCACAAAATAACATATATGTGGATAGGAGCTTGAAGTAATTACGATATTGTTCTCTGATTAAATAAAAAAAACATGTTTTTTTAAACTGAAAGTAAGGAGCAACATTAAAACTTAAAACTAACAGAAATTATTCCGTATATGAAAGGGGCTGTCCCCTCCTCAACGCCTCGCTCTTTACGCTAAAGTTTGACTCTGTGTCACAACTTTATTTTTTAAAACGATAAAAACTTTAGTGTAAAGACCAAGGCGTTAAAGATTTTCATTAACGTTAGTAGAGAGGGGGGTCCGACTCCGGGACGAACCACGTGGTTTATGGTTTTCTCACTGAGAATGAAAAAACAGGATTTTTCTCACTTGAAAAAACATGGTTTTTCTCACTTTTATGGATGTTTCTTGGATGGTTATGAGTGTTAGTCAATTTATTTGATGTTTTTCATGGATGTCAACAGCAATTTATGTCTGTTTTATGGTTTTTGTCAGTGAGAATGAAAAAACAGGATTTTTCTCACTTTGATGGATGTTTTCTGGATTATTGAGTCTAACGGGGACAGGGTCAATGACACTTCTTTCAAGATCCCCTTTCGTGAATCAATAATTCTCCTTAGAAACAACAAATTAATTCCCCTTTCTTGACAAATCAATCAACCATGACATCATCTGTCAGACATTAAAAAACTTCGCCCAGAAACAATTCTCCAGGAATAGACCATAGACAATAATGAACTTCACCCCGGAAAACATTCTACTGGTTAAACTCCAAAGATATTAATAAACTTGGCCATGCAAACAATTCTCCAAGAAACATCTTAGCGATGAATAGATTAATGCGTGAAAGGGTTTCCCAGTAATTTGAAATGTGACAGCGCAGGGATGCCAAAAACAAAAGGAACACGCATAAATTACGTTTAGCGATTATTTGGGCGAAACCGTTTTAGACATTATAGGGAATTATTTCGGCGAAACAGTTAGAGACATCTTAAACGATGATTTTAGAAGAGGTTTTAGAAGAGGATTTGAGGGTGAAACTCTGCGGTCGTTATAATACACAAGCTCCATTTGAAAAGTGTCGTGAGATCCCTAACCCAAGCCCAAAGGGCTCCGATACCCCTACCCCAACCCCCAAGGAAGCCCCCCGTCCCCATCGGTCCCCCGGGCTCCCAAAGGACCACCCCGCCCTCAAGGGCCCCCCAGACCCCCAAAGGCCCACCCCCGGCCCTCCAAGAGTCCCCTCCCCCATTTGTTAATAACTTTTTATGCACTTTATTTTATCATTTCAAAACAAGTTCCTTTCTTAATGTCATTCCTTAATCCTATTTTACAAGTTGAAGTACCCATCCTATTCACCTACAACTTTTCTTTACCGCTTTTTGGATACCTCAACACCAAGATATTCTCTTCAAAAGACATTTCAGAGCAACTTCTTTTCTTAATGTTCCCTTCCAAGTACATTTTCCAACGTGAAGTACCTGGCCTCTTCACCCACAACTTTACTTTACAGCTTTTTGGATACCTCAACACCAAGAAATACCTTTCAAAAGACATTTCAGAGCAAGTTCCTTTCTTTATGTCCCTCCTAAACCTATTTTACAAGTTGAAGTACCCATCTTTTTTCACCCACAAATTTACTTTACAGCTTTTTTGATACCTCAACACCAAGAAATACCTTTCAAAATACAATTCAGAGAAAGTTCCTTACTTAGTGTCACTACTAAACATATTTTAAAAGTTGAAATACCCATCTTTTTCACCCACACATATACTTTACAGCTTTTTGGATACCTCAACACCATGAAATACATTTCAAGAAGCATTTAAGCGAAAGTCCTTTTCTTAGTGTCCGTCCTAAGCCCATTTTACAACTTGAAGTACCTGTCCTTTTCACCCACAACTTTACTATATGACTTTTTGGATACCTCAACACCAAGAAATACCTTTCAAAAGGCATTTCAGAGCAAGTTCCTTTGCTTAATGTCCCTTCTAAAACCATTTTCCAACTTGAAGTAGCCTTCCTTTTCATCCACAACTTTACTTTACAGCTTTTTGGTTACCTCAACACCAATAAATACCTTTCAAAAGGCATTTCAGAGCAAGTTCCTTTCTTAATGTCCATTCTAAAACCATTTTCCAACTTGAAGTAGCCTTCCTTTTCATCCACAACTTTACTTTACAGCTTTTGGATACCTCAACACCAAGAAATACTTTTCAAAAGACATTTCAGAGCAAGTTCCTTTCTTAATGTTAGTCCTTAACCCATTTTTACAAGTTGAAGTACCAATCCTTTCACCACAACTTTACTTTACAGCTTTTTTGGATACCCCAACACCAAGCAATACCTTTCAAAAGGCATTTCAGAGCAAGTTCCTTTCTTAATGTCCCTTCTAAACCCATTTTACAACTTGAAGTACCCATCCTTTTTCACCCACAACTTTACTTTACAGTTTTTTGGATACCTCAACACCAAGAAATACCTTTCAAAAGACATTTCAGAGCAAGGTCCTTTCTTAATATCCCTTCTAAACCCATTTTAAAAGTTGAAGTACCCATCCTTTTCACTCACAACTATACTTAACAACTTTTTGGTTACCCCAACATCAAGAAATACCTTCCAAAGGGCATGTCAGAGCAAGTTCATTTCTTAATGTCCCTTCTAAAACCATTTTACGAGTTGAAGTACCCATCCTTTTCACTCACAACTATACTTTACATGTTTTTGGATACCTCAACACCAAGAAATACCTTTCAAAAGCCATTTCAGAGCAAGTTCCTTTCTTAATATCCCTTCTAAAACCATTTTACAACTTGAAGTACCCATCCTTTTCACTCACAACTATACTTTATAGTTTTTTGGATACCTCAACACCAGGAAATACCTTTCAAACACCATTTCAAAGCAAGTTCCTTTCTTTATGTCCCTTGTAAACCCATTTTACAAGTTGAAGTACCTATCCGTTTTCACCCACAACTTTACTTTACAGCTTTTTGGATACCTGAACACCAAGAAATACCTATCAAAAGGTATTTCAGAGCAAGTTCCTTTCTTAATGTCCCTCCTAAACCCATTTTCCAACTTGAAGTACCCATCCTTTTCACCCAAAACTTTACTTTACAGGTTTTTGAAAACCAAAACACCAACAAATACCTTTAAAAGGGAATTTCAGAGCATATTCCTTTCTTAATGTCCCTTCTAAACCCATTTTCCAAGTTGAAGTACCCATCCTTTTCACCCACAACTTTGCTTTACAGCTTTTTTGGATACCCCAACACCAAGCAATACCTTTCAAAAGGCATTTCAGAGCAAGTTCCTTTCTTACTGTCCCTTCTAAATCCATTTTTCAACTTGAAGTACCCATCCTTTTCACCCGCAACTTTACTTTACAGCTTTTTAGGATACCTCAACACCAAGAAATACCTTTCAAAAGGCATTTCAGAGCAAGTTCCTTTCTTAATGTCCCTTCTAAACCCATTTTAGAAGTTGAAGTACCTATCCTTTTTCACCCACAACTTTACTTTACAGCTTTTTGGATACCTCAACACCAAGAAAAACTTTTCAAAAGGCATTTCAGAGCAAGTTTCTTTCTTAATGTCCCTTCCTAAACCCATTTTACAAGTTGAAGCATCTTTCTTTTTCATCCACAGGTTTAGTTTACAGCTTTTTGGATACCTTATCACCAATAAATATTTTTCAAAACACATTTCAGATTAAGTTACTTTGTTTATATGCCTTCTAAGCTCATGTTACAAGTAGAAGAATCTCTCCTTTTTACCCACAAATTTACTTTACAGCTTTTTGGATACCTCAACACCAAGAAATACCTTTCAAAGGGCATTTCAGAGCAAGTTCCTTTCTTATGTCCCTTCTAAATCCATTTTCCAACTTGAAGTACCAATCCTTTTCACCCACAACTTTACTTTACAGCTTTTTGGTTACCTCAACACCCAGAAATACTTTTCAAAAGGCATTTCAGAGCAAGTTCCTTTCTTAATGTCCTTCCTAAACCTATTTTATATGTTGAAGAATCCTTCCTTTTCACCCAAAACTCTACTTTACAGCTTTTTGGATACCCCAACACCAAGAAATACCTTTCAAAAGGCATTTCAGAGCAACTACTTTTCTTAATATCCCTTCTAAAACCATTTTCCAATTTAAAGTACCCATCTTTTTCACCCTGAACTATACTTCACAGCTTTTTGGATACATCAACACCAAGCAATACTTTTCAAAAGACATTTCAGAGCAAGTTACTTTCTTAATGTCCCTCCTATACCCATTTTACGAGTTGACGCTTCCATCCTTTTCACCCACAACTTTAATTTGTAACATTTTTACACGAAAAATTATCATTCAAGATTCCACATCAGTTCAGATTTTTTTCAAAGAGATGAAAAAATTTTAAATACTGTTCAAATTTTTTCATAGAAAATAGAAAGTTCAAGATACCTTCTGAATTTTATCAAAGAACTTACAGTTCAATTTTAATTTCTCCAGAGAAAATAAAAATCTTCCACTTCACTTCTTAATTTCACAAAGACACAAGGAAATTTAAAGTTCTATTTGAAATTTTTCCGTAGAAGATAGAAAAAACTATACCATACTTGTGAATATCTTCTCAGACGATAAAAACTTCTACTTCAATTTTAAATGTTCTCAACGAAGTGAAGAAAAGTTCAAGCTCTAGTCTGAATTTTCTCAATGAAAAAAAAATAAGTTATTGATCAAGGCTCGTTTTTCCAAATAATGTAAAAAGGTTCCACTTCAGTTCAAATTTTTCTCAAAGATATGAAAAAATTTTAAATAATGTTCCAGAGTCTTAGCTTAGAGTTTTTTTGGAGTTCTAGTTTAGTTTAGTTTTAGTTAAGAGTTTAGAGTTTTAGCCTAGAGTCTTAGCTTAGAGTTTTAGTTAGAGTTGAAGTTTAGTTTAGTAATAGTTAAGAGTTTAGAGTTTTAGCTTAGAGTGTTAGCTTAGAGTTTTTGTAAGAGTTCTAGTTCAGTTTAGTTTTAGTTAATAGTTTATTGTTTTAAATTTTAGTCTTAGCTTAGATTTTTTTTTAGAGTTCTAGTTTATTTTATTTTTATTTAAGATTTTAGTGTTTTAGCATATAGTCTTAGCTTAGAGTTTTTGTTACAGTTCTAGTTTTACTTAAGAGTTTATAGTTTTAGCTTATAGTCTCAGATTAGAGTTTCTTTTAAATTTCTATTATATTTTAGTTTTAGTTAAGAGTTTACTGTTTTTAGCTTATAGTCTTAGTTTATAGTTTTTTTTGAAGTTACATTTTATTTTATTTTTAGTATAGAGTTTTAGCTTAGACTTAGAGTTTTAATTAGAGTTCTAGTTTTGTTTAGGTAAGAGTTTAGAGTTTTTAGCCTAGAGTCTTAGCTTTTAGCTTAGAGTCTTAGCTTAGTTTTACTTAGAGTTATAGTTTAGTTTAGTTTTAGTTAATAGTTTATAATTTTAAAATAGAGTCTTAGATTAGAGTTTTAGTTAGAGTTAAAGTTTAGTTTAGCTACAGTTAAGAATTTATAGTTTTAGCTTAGAGTCATAGCTTAGAGTTTTACTTAAAGTTATAGTTTGGCTAAGTTTTAGTTAAGAGTTTCGAGTTTTAGCTGAGTCTTAGCTTAGAGTTTTTGTTAGAGTTCTACTTTAGTTTAGTCTTAGTTAAGAGTTTAGAGTTTTAACTTAGAGTCTTAGCTTAGAGTTTTTGTTAGAGTTATAGTTTAGTTTAATTTTAGTTAAGAGTCTGATGTTTTAGTCTAGTTTTAGTTAAGAGTTTAGAATTTTAGCTTAGAGTCTTAGATTAGAGTTTTTGTTAAAGTTCTAGTTTATTTTAGTTTTAGTTAAGAGTTTAGAGTTTTTAGCTTAAAGTCATAGCTTAGAGTTTTTGTTGAAGATCTAGTTTAGTTTAGTTAAGAGTTTAGAATTTTAGCTTAGAGTCTTAGCTTAGAGTTTTAGCTAGAGTTGAAGTTTAGTTTAGTAATAGTTAAGAGATTAGAGTTTTAGCTTAGAGTCTTAACTTAGAGTTTTTGTTAGAGTCCTAGTTTAGTTTAGTTATAGTTAAGCGTTTGGAGTTTTACCTTCGAGACCTAGCTTAGAGTTTTAGTTTAGTTTAGTTTTAGCTAAGAGTTTAGAGTTTTTTAGCTTAGAGTCTTAGCTTAGAGTTTTTGCTAGAGTTCTAGTTTAGTTTAGTTTTAGTTAAGAGTTTGGTGTTTTACCTTAGAGTCATATCTTAGAGTTTTAGTTCGAGCTGTAGTTTAGTTTAGTTTTAGTTAAGAGTTTGGAATTTTAGCTTAGAGTCTTAGCTTAGAGTTTTTGTTAAAGTTCTAGTTTATTTTAGTTTTAGTTAAGAGTTTAGAGTTTTTAGCTTTGAGTCTTAGCTTAGAGTTTTTTTTGAAGTTCTAGTTTAGTTTAGTTAATAGTTTAGAGTTTTAGTTTAGAGTCTTAGCATAGGTTTTTTTCTAAAGTTGAAGTCTAGTTTAGTAATATTTAAGACTTTAGCGTTTTTAGCTTAGAGTCTTAGCTTAGATTTTTTATTAGAATTCTAGTTTAGTTTATACTTATTTAATCGTTGTGAGTTTTAACTTCGAGACTTAGCTTAGAGTTTTAGTTTAGTTTAGTTTTAGTTAAGAGTTTAGAGTTTTTTAGCTAAGAGTCTTAGCTTAGAGTTTTTGCTAGAGTTCTAGTTTAGTTTAGTTTTAGTTAAGAGTTTGGTGTTTTACCTTAGAGTCATAGCTTAGAGTTTTAGTTCGAGTTCTAGTTTAGTTTAGTTTTAGATAAGAGTTTAGAATTTTAGCTTAGAGTCTTAGCTTAGAGTTTTTGTTAGAGTTATAGTTTAGTTTAGTTTTAGTTAAGAGTTTAGAGTTTTTAGCTTAGTCGCCGGAAAATCCATACTCGCCGGAAAATCCTCAACCCTAACTAAAACTCTAATCTAAGACTTTAAGGTAAAACTCAAAACTCTTAACTAAAACTAAACTAAACTAGAACTCTAACTAAAACTCTAAGCTAAGACTTTAAGGTAAAACTCTAAACTCATAACTAAAACTAAACTATGCTAGAACTCTAACTAAAACTCTAAGCTAAGACTCCAAGCTAAAACTCTAAACCCTTAACTATAACTAAACTAAACTTCAACTCTAAGTCATACTCTAAGCTAAGACTCTAAGGTAGAACTCTAAACTCTTAATTAAACTAAACTAGAACTTCAACAAAAACTCTAAGCTAAGACTCTAAGATAAAACTCTAAACTCTTAACTAAAACTAAACTAAACTAGAACTCTAAGTAAAACTCTGAGCTAAAACTCTAAGCTAAGAACTCTAAATTATTAACTATGACTAAACTAAACTTCAACTTCAACAAAAACTCTAAGCTATGACTCTATGATAAAACTCTAAACTCTTAACTAAACTAAACTAGAGCTCTAACAAAAACTCTAAACTATGACTCTAAGATAAAAACTCTAAATTCTTAACTATAACTAAAATAAACTTCAACTCTAACTATAACTCTAACTATAACTAACTATAAGCTAAGACTCTAAGATAAAACTCTAAACTCTTAACAAAAACTAAACTAAAACTCTAACAAAAACTCTAAGATAGGACTCTAAGATAAAAATATAAACTCTTAACTGAAATTAAACTAAACTAGAGCTACAACAAAAACTATAAGCAAAGACTATAATCTAAAAACTAAAAACACTTAACTAAAACTAAACTAAACTAGAACTCTAACAAAAACTCTAAGCTAAGACTCTAAGCTAAAATTCTAAACTCTTATCGATATCTAAACTAAACTAGAACTCCAACTAAAACTCTAAGCTATGACTCTAAGGTAAAACACCAAACTCTTAACTAAAACTAAACTAAACTAAAACTCTAGCAAAAAATCTAAGCTAAGACTTTAAGC
Organism: Artemia sp. Qi Xiang Cuo; assembly: GCF_049724085.1. Taxonomy (NCBI): domain Eukaryota; kingdom Metazoa; phylum Arthropoda; class Branchiopoda; order Anostraca; family Artemiidae; genus Artemia; species Artemia sp. Qi Xiang Cuo. Next base: position 9,585,935 of record NC_142802.1, on the reverse strand, counting down.
TAAAAAACTCTAAACTCTTAACTAAAACTAAACTAAACTAAAACTCTAAGCTAAGTCTCGAAGGTAAAACTGCAAACGCTTAACTATATCTAAACTAAACTAGAACTCTAACAAAACTCTAAGCTAAGACTCTAATATAAAATTCTTAACTATAACTTAAACAAATCTAGAACTTCAACAAAAACTCTAAGCTAAGACTCTAAGCTAAAACTCTAAACTCCTAACTAAAACTAAACTAAAATAGAACTCTAACAAAAACTCTAAGCTAAGACTCTAAGCTAAAATTCTAAACTCTTAACTAAAACTAAACTAAACTAGAACTCTAACTAAAACTCTAACCTAAGACTCTAAGGTAAAACACCAAACTCTTAACTAAAAGTAAACTAAACTAGAACTCTAACTGAAACTCAAAGGCAAAACATTAAATTCTTAACTAAAATTAATCTAAACTAGAACTCTAACAAAAACTTTAAGCTAAGACTCTAAGGTAAAACTCTAAACTCTTAACTAAAACTAAACTAGAACTCTAACAAAAACTCTAAGCTAAGACTCAGCTAAAACTCGAAACTCTTAACTAAAAATTAACAAAACTATAACTTTAAGCAAAACTCTAAGCTATGACTCTAAGCTAAAACTCTAAATTCTTAACTGTAACTAAACTAAACTTTAACTATAACTAAAACTCTAAGCTAAGACTCTATGGTAAAACTCTAAACTCTTAACTAAAACTAAACTAAACTAGAACTCTAAATAAAACTAAACTAAGACTCTAAGCTAAAAGCTAAGACTCTAAGCTAAAAACTCTAAACTCTTACCTAAAACTAAACTAGAACTCTAATTAAAACTCTAAGTCTAAGCTAAAACTCTAAACTAAAACTAAACTAAACTAGAACTTCAACAAAAACTCTAAACTAAGACTCTAAGCTAAAAACACTAAAGTCTTAAGTAAAACTAGAACTCTAACAAAACTCTAAGCTAAGACTCTATGCTAAGACACTAAACTCTTAACTAAAACTAAAATAAACTAGAACTCTACTAAAAACTCTAAGCTAAGACTCAAAGTTAAAACACTAAACTCTTAACTAAAACTAAACTAAACTAGAACTCTAACAAAAACTCTAAGCTATGACTCTAAGCTAAAAATGTAAAGTCTTAACTAAAACTAAACGAAACTAAGCTAAACTAAAACTAAGCTAAGACTCTAGGCTAAAACTCTAAACTCTCAACTAAAACTAAACTAAACTAGAACTCCAACAAAAACTCTCAGCTAAGACTCTGGAACAGTATTTTAAATTTTTTCATATCTTGGAGAAAAATCTGAACTGAAGTGGAACCTTTTTACATTATTTGGAAAAAATAGAATTGATCAATAACTAATTTCTTTTTCATTGAGAAAATTCAGACTAGAACTTGAACTTTTCATCACTTCGTTGAGAACATTTAAAATTGAAGTAGAAGTTTTTATCTTCCGGGAAAATATTCACAAGTATGGTATAGTTTTTTCTATCTTCTACGGAAAAATTTCAAATAGAACTTTAAATTTCCTTGTGTCTTTGTGTAATTAAGAAGTGAAGTGGAAGATTTTTATCTTCTCTGGAGAAATTAAAATTGAACTGTAAGTTCTTTGATAAAATTCAGAAGGTAACTTGAACTTTCTATTTTCTATGAAAAATTTGGAACAGTTTTTTAAATTTTTTCATCTCTTTGAGAAAAATCTGAACTGAAGTGGAATCTTGCATGATATTGTGTAGTGTAAAAAAGTTGTAAATTAAAGTTGTGGGTGAAAAGGATGGATGCTTCAACTTGTAAAATGGGTTTAGGAGGGACATTAAGAAAGTAACTTGCTCTGAAATGTCTTTTGAAAAGTATTGCTTGGATTTGATGTATCCAAAAAGCTGTGAAGTATAGTTGTGGGTGAAAAAGATGGGTACTTCAAGTTGGAAAATGGTTTTAGGAGGGACATTAAGAAAGGAACTTGCTCTGAAATGCCTTTTAAAAATTATTTCTTGGTGTTGAGGTATCCAAGAAGCAGTAAAGTAAAGTTGTGGGTGAAAAATGATAGGTACTTCAACTTGTAAAATGGGTATAGAAGGGACATTAAGAAAGGAACTTGCTCTGAAATGTCTTTTGAAAAGTATTGCTTGATGTATCCAAAAAGCTGTGAAGTATTGTTCTGGGTGAAAAAGATGGGTACTTTAAATTGTAAAATGGTTTTAGAAGGGATATTAAGAAAATTAGTTGCTCTGAAATGCCTTTTGAAAGGTATTTATTGGTGTTGAGGTATCCAAAAAGCTATAAAGTAAAGTTGTGGGTGAAAAGGAAGGATGCTTCAACTTGTAAAATAGGTTTAGGAGGGACATTAAGAAAGGAACTTGCTCTGAAAGGCCTTTGGAAAGGTATTGCTTGGTGTTGGGGTATCCAAAAAGCTGTAAGGTAAAGTTGTGGGTGAAAAAGATGGGTACTTCAAGTTGGAAAATGGATTTAGAAGGTACGTAAGAAATGAACTTGCTCTGAAATTCCATTTGAAAAGTATTGCTTGGTGTTGAGGTATTCAAAAGCTGTAAAGTATTGCTGTGGGTGAAAAGTATAGAAGCTTCAACTTTTAAAAGGGCTGTATAATGGACATAAACAAAGGAACTTGCTCTGAAATGTCTTTTGAAAGGTATTTCTTGGTGTTGAGGTATACAAAAAGCTGTAAAGTAAAGTTGTGGGTGAAAAGGATGGATGCTTCAACTTGTAAAATGGGTTTAAAAGGGACATTTAGAAAGGAACTTGCTCTGAAATGCCCTTTGAAAGGTATTTCTTGGTGTTGAGGTATCCGAAAAAGTTGAAAGTAAAGTTGTGGGTGAAAAGGATGGGTACTTCAACTTGGAAAATGGGTTTAGAAGGGACATTAACAAAGGAACTTGCTCTGAAATGTCTTTTGAAAAGTATTTCTTGGTGTTGAGGTATCCAAAAAGCTGTAAAGTAAAGTTGTGGGTGAAAAGGATGGATGCTTCAACTTGTAAAATGGGTTTAATAGGGACATTTAGAAAGGAACTTGCTCTGAAATGCCCTTTGAAAGGTATTTCTTGGTGTTGAGGTATCCAAAAAGCTGTAAAGTAAAGTTTTGGGTGAAAAGGATGGGTACTTCAAATTGGAAAATGGTTTTAGAAGGTACATTAAGAAAGGAACTCGCTCTGAAATGCCTTTTGAAAAGTATTTCTTGGTGTTGATGTATCCAAAAAGCTGTGAAGTAAAGTTGTGGGTGAAAAGGATGGGTACTTCAAATTGGAAAATGGTTTTAGAAGGTACATTAAGAAAGGAACTCGCTCTGAAATGCCTTTTGAAAAGTATTTCCTGGTGTTGAGGTATCCAAAAAGCTGTAAAGTAAAGTTGTGGGTGAAAAAGGATAGGTACTTCAACTTGTAAAAAGGGGTTTAGAAGGGACATTAAGAAAGGAACTTGCTCTGAAATGCCTTTTGAAAAGTATTTTTTGGTGTTGAGGTATAAAAAAAGCTGAAAAGTAAAGTTGTGGGTGAAAAGGATTGGTACTTTAAGTTGGAAAATGGATTTAGAAGGGACATAAGAATGGAACTTGCTCTGAAATGCCATTTGAAAGGTATTTCTTGGTGTTGAGGTATCAGAAAAAGCTGTAAAATAAACTTGTTTGAGAAAAGGATGGGAATTTCAACTTGTAAAATGGGGTTAGAAGGGATATTAAGAAAGTAACATGCTTTGAAATGCCTTTTGAAAGGTATTTCTTGGTGTTGAGGTATCCGAAAAAGCTGTAAAGTAAAGTTGTGGGAGAAAAGGATGGGTACTTCAACTTGGAAAATGGGTTTAGAAGGGACATTAAGACAGGAACTTGCTCTGAAATGCCCTTTGAAAGGTATTTCTTGGTGTTGAGGTGTGCATAAAGCTGTAAAGTAAAAATTTGGGTGAAAAGGATGGGTACTTCAAGTTGGAAAATGGGTTTAGGAGGGACATTAAGAAAGGATCTTGCTCTGAAATGCCTTTTGAAAGGTATTTCTTGGTGTTGAGGTATCCAAAAAACTGTAAAGTAAAGGTGTGGGTGAAAAAGGATAGGTACTTCAACTTGTAAAATGGGTTTAGAAGGGACATTAAGAAAGGAACTTGCTCTGAAATGGCTTTTGAAAGGTATTTCTTGGTGTTGAGGTATCCAAAAAACTGTAAAGTATAGTTGTGAGTGAAAAGGATGGGTACTTCAAGTTGTAAAAGGGTTTTAGAAGGGACATTAAGAAAGGAACTTGCTCTGAAATGGCTTTTGAAACGTATTTCTTGGTGTTGAGGTATCCAAAAACATGTACAGTATAGTTGTGAGTGAAAAGGATGGGTACTTCAACTTGTAAAATGGTTTTAGAAGGGACATTAAAAAATGAACTTGCTCTGACATGCCCTTTGAAAGGTATTTCTTGATGTTGATGTAACCAAAAAGCTGTAAAGTATAGTTGTGAGTGAAAAGGATGGGTACTTCAACTTGTAAAATGGGTTTAGGAGGGACATTAAGAAAGGATCTTGCTCTGAAATGTCTTTTGAAAAGTATTTCTTGGTGTTGAGGCATCCAAAAAGCTGTAAAGTAAAGTTTTGGGTGAAAAGGATGGGTACTTCAAGTTGAAAAATGGGTTTAGGAGGGACATTAAGAAAGGAACTTGCTCTGAAATGCCTTTTGAAAGGTATTGCTTGGTGTTGGGGTATCCAAAAAAGCTGTAAAGCAAAGTTGTGGTGAAAGGATTGGTACTTCAACTTGTAAAAATGGGTTAAGGAATAACATTAAGAAAGGATCTTGCTCTGAAATGTCTTTTGATAAGTATTTATTGGTGATGAGGTATCCAAAAGCTGTAAAGTAAAGTTGTGGATGAAAAGGATGGGTACTTCAAGTTTGAAAATAGTTTTAGAAGTGATATTAAGAAAAGAAGTCGCACTGAAATACCTTTTGAAAGGTAGGGATTTGTGTTGTGGTATCCAAAAAGCTGTAAAGTAAACTTGTGGGTGAAAAGAAAGGATGCTTCAAGTTAGAAAATGGGCTTAGAAGGGATATTAAGAAAGCAACTTGCTCTGAAATGCCTTTTGAAAGGTATTTCTTGGTGTTGAGGTATCCAAAAAGTCTTATAGTAAAGTTGTGGGTGAAAAGGACAGGTACTTCAAGTTGTAAAATGGGCATAGGACGGTCATTAAGAAAAGAAGTTGCTCTGAAATGCTTTTTGAAAGGTATTTCTTGGTGTTGAGGTATCCAAAAAGCTGTAAAGTGAATTTGTGGGAGAAAAAGATGGGTATTTCAACTATTAACATAGGTTTTGGAGGGACATTATGAAATGAACTGGATGTGAAATGTCTTTTGAAAGGTATCTCTTGGTGTTGAGATATCCAAAAAGCTGTAAAGTAAATTTATGGGTGAAAAAGATTGGTACTTCAACTTGTAAAATATGTTTAGGAGGGACATAATGTAAGGAACTTGCTCTGAAATGTCTTTTAACAGGTACTTTTCGTTGTTGAGGTATCCAAAAATCTGTATAGTACATTTTTTTGTTACGGGGCCAGGTTATTCTCATTTTAAAATTTGCTTAACAGGGAACATTAAGAAAAGAAGTTGCTCTGAAGTGTCTTTTGAAAACTATTGGTTTGTGTTTAGGTTTCCAAAAAACTGCAAAGAAAAGTTTTGTGTGAAGATGATGGGTACTTCGACTTGTAAAAATGGGTTAAGGACTGACATTAAGAAAAGGAACTTGTTCTGAAAAGATATAATAAAGTGCATAAAAAAGTATTAACAAAATGGGGAGGGGACTCTTTGGGGGCCCGGGGAGGGCCTTTGGGGGTCTGGGGGGCCCTTGAGGGCCGGGTGGTCCTTTTGGAGCCCGGAGGACCCTTGGAGACCGGGGGCTTCCTTCGGGGTTGGGGTAGGGGGATCGGAGCCCTTTGGGGTTGGGATAGGGACCTCACGACACTGTTCAAATGGAACTTGTGTATTATAACGACCACAGAGTTTCAACCTCAAAATCTTTTCTAAAACATTTTCTAAAATCATTGTTTAAAATGTCTCTAACTGTTTCGCCGAAATAATTTCCTATAATGTCTAAGAAGCTTTCGCCCAAATAACTTCTAAGCGTAATATCTGCGTGTTCAGTTTGTTTTTGGCATCCCTGTGCTGTCACATTTCAAATTACTGGGAAACCCTTTCACGCGTTAATCTCTTCATCGCTAATATGTTTCTTGGAGAATTGTTTCCATGGCGAAGTTTATTAATATCTTTGGAGTTCGACCAGTAGAATTGTTTCCGGGGCGAAGTTCATTAATTTCTTGGGTCTATTCCTGGAGAATTGTTTCTGGGCGAAGTTTTTTAATGTCTGACAGATGATGTCATGGTTGATTGATTTGTCAAGAAAGGGGAATTAATTTGTTGTTTCTAAGGGGAATTATTGATTCACGAAAGGGGATCTTGAAAGAAGTGTCATTGACTCTGTCCCCGTTTGACTCAATAATCCAGAAAACATACATCAAAGTGAGAAAAATCCTGTTTTTCCATTCTCACTGACAAAAACTATGAAATCAGACATAAATTGCTGTTGACATCCATTAAAAGTATCAAATAAATTGATCAACACTCATAACCGTCCAAGAAACATCCATAAAAGTGAGAAAACCCTGTTTTTTCAAGTGAGAAAAATCCTGTTTTTTAATTCTCAGTGAGAAAACCATAAACCATGTGGTTCGTCCCGGAGTCGGACCCCCCTCTCTACTAAGGTTCTATAACTTTTAGGGGGTGTTTCCCCCTTTTTCGAAAATCAGGCACATTTTCTCAGGCACGTAACTTTTGATAGGTAAGACTAAACTTGATAAAACTTATATATTTGAAATCAGAATTAAAATTTGATTCTTTTGATGTTTATATTGATATAAGATAATTTCTTAAACCACATTGGCCTGACATTGGCCTGACATTGGCCTGACATAAAGAAAGAAAAACGAGCAAAAATGGGGTTTTTATAGGCCAAATGAAGATACTGAAAAAACGAAGCGAATATTTCGAGAGGACAAACGCCTCTCTTCTTCAGCGCGAAACGAAACGAAACGAATTGTTTCGTTTCGCGCTGAAGAAGAGAGGCGTTTGTCCTCTCGAAATATTCGCTTCGTTTTTTCAGTATCTTCATTTGGCCTATAAAAACCCCATTTTTGCTAGTTTTTCTTTCTTTATGTTATATTGATATCAAAATTCCGTTTCTTAGAGTTTCGATTACTATTGAGCCGGGTCGCTCCTTACTTACAGTTCCTTACCATGAACAGTTTGATAGGCTAAACCTTGCTATGTAATCAAACTGTTCGTGGAAACTAACTTTAAGTAAGGAGCGACCTGGCTCAATACTAACTCAAAACTCTAAAAACCAGAATTTTGATACCAATAGATTTATCAAAAGAATCGGCTTATTATGCTGATTTCAAATATGTAAATTTTATCAAGTTTAGTTTTGCCCATTAAAAGCTACTGAGAAAATTTGACTAATTTTCGAAAAAAGGGGGAAAAAACCCACTAAATATAACAGAATCTTAATTAAAATATTTCCATAAGATTGAGCGTATCAGAAAACCCCACCATAGAAGTTTGAAGCTCCTATCCGCAAAAATATGAAATTTTGTATATTTTGCCAGAACAAAAATCACGGAGGCGTGTTTATTTGTTTATTTTTTCCCCGGGGGTGATTGCATCGAAACAGTGGTCCTAGAATATTGTAAGAGGGCTCATTTGAACGGAAATTAAAAGGTCTAGTGCCCTTTCTAAGTGACCAAAAAGATTAAAGGGCGACTAGGCCCCCTCCCCCGCCACTTTTTTCCAAATCATTTGATCAAAATTTTGAGATAGTAATTTTGTTCATCATAATTGAAAGGCCAAATAGCTATGCTTTTGAACATAACAAGACCCCTCCACGTCCCCGGGGAAAGGTCTTTAAGTTAGAAAATTTCCCCATTGTTTACGAAAATTATTTGTTATTGGGAAGTATGTATACATTTTTTTTGTGGGGGTGGGGCGAATTTTTTGCTGAGTATTTTTCCACGGGGGAATTTTCCAAGGGGAGGGAAGTTTTCCGGGGGTGAACTTATCAGGAGAAATTATACTTGGGGGAATTTGACATAATTCCTAAACATTCTAAAAAAGAGCTTTGAAACTTGAAGTCATTAAATTTTTTACCCGCTGTATAATATTAGTTTAATTCTGTGGAGGTACTTTCCATTAAGTCTCTACTAGCAAGCAAAAATTAAACGAAATGCATGAAACACTATAGTATAGTCCTTCTTTTGAATTTGCCAAGGCCCCCGTACCAAACAGGTTTTTCTGGTAATTCTATTCTAGAGGTCAATACATCTTTCTTTGCCAGGAGATTTACACCCTTTCAAAGGTCATTACACCTTTCAAAGAGACGGGTTTTCTATTGTGACATCGATTTTTTGGAAGCCAAACTCATGGATACATGTTTATTTATTAATTTTTTTTTTTTTTAAACTGGTATTTTTTCAATGAAGTCCATAGCACTTTGCAGAAAACCGTGAATGTAGGACTGAAAGTCCAATTTACATCTTAGTGTTAACTGAGCAATGACTAAAGGAACATTTGAAGGTGGAGAAAAAAAAGTGGTAATTAGCGATTGGATAATTTTAACAAGAAATGACCGAAAAGTGTTTTGAATTGCACAGTGTTGTCAATTTTAAATAGTTTAGAAATAAAAAAAATTAACAAGAAATGGCTGAAAAGTGTTTTGAGGGAGTTGAGTTGCACGAGGGTTCAGTTACATACGGATTCAGTTACAAGAGGATTATTTAAACTGTGTCGAGTAGCACGGAGGTTCAGATGTACAGGGTTTCGGTTATACAGGGGTTCAGTTATATGGGGGGTTCAGTTGTACGGGGTTTCGGTTATACAGGGGTTCAGTTACATGGAGGGTTCAGTTATTTTTTCTGATTTTGTGTGTTTTCGCAAGAAAAATAACTGGTCTTTTAGCAAACTTAGCCATAGCTACCTGAATTGATAGGTGATTTGAATAAAAGGAATTCAAATATTTTGTCTATGAAATAGAAGCTAACTCAATTTGCGAAAAGATATTCCATTTGAACAACTCTGATCTGATTGAATTGTTGCCGACAATGAGATTTAATCGCTGCTAAGCCTATTGTTATTGCGAAAAGGGTTACTCAATTTACTTCTTAGTGTTAAATGACAGATTTCCAAATACGATCATTTTGAAAAGCAGACAAAAAAAATTGGTTTGTCCCCTCATTTCTGTAGGGCAGGAGATAACTTAATTTACTTAGACAATGAATGATATTAATTAGTGATTGATTGTATCAGTGGAGAAAAAAAGGATTAAACTGATTAACAGTTAAGGTAACCCCAAAGGAGCAGTTAACTGAGGTAATTTGTTATAAATTTGAAAAATACCTAACGACGAATCGGAAACGTTTGATTAACATTTGCAAAAAAAAATTAGTAATGGGATTTGCGAATTGGAGGAGATGGGGTGGTTATGCACTGTATAATACACAAGTGATGTTTTGGAGAGTTAGGGGTCGTGTGTGTCTCTTTGGGCTATGTTTGTCTCTTTGGGAGCGTTTGAATATTTTGGTTACTAAAGTATTATATTTTCATCATGTTTTAGGATATTCGATTAGGATTAACTTAACTTCATTCCTTGAGTGTTATCGGGGGTAACACGTAAGTACCAAATTTTGAGTTCACTGCAGGGGATTTTCCACAAGGAGAATTTTCCATGGGGAGGGAATTTTCCAGGAGGTGAATTGCTACAAGTTTCACGGGAAATCATCCGTACATAGGTTTTTTCCAAATTTTTAAAAGAAAATTTGCAAATGAAAAGAGGATATTTGTACCAAACTTATGTTAATTTCTGCTCGTTTTGGGTTTTGATTCGATTATTTCCTACATTCTTTACAGTCTCATGAAATGTAATTAAACAAATATAAAAGATTTTTCAACTAAAGTAAGGAGCAAGTTTAAAAACTCATAACAGATTTTTCTTAAAAAAATTTGGAAAAAAAAAACCAACTTCACAATAAAGAGTAAGGAGTTTTTGATGAGACAGACTTTTGATCTTTTACATAATTAAATAAATAACAACGGGGGGGGTTCAGTTGTACAGGGTTTCGGTTATACAGGGGTTCATTTAAAGAGGTCTCACTTGCACGAAGGTTCAGATGCATGGGGATTCACTTGCTTGGGGTTCAGTTACACGGGGATTCAGTTACAATGGAACCCACACAAAAAACAATGGGAGGCACACACAAAAGCCAAATTAGCCCAGTGGCCTACGAGAAATCATGGGTTGCATGGGGGGTTGACTTGCACGAGGGATTCAGTTAAAGGGGGTACAGTTACACGGGAGTTTAGTTAAATTGGGTTGAGTACAAATATAAAAGATTTTTCAACTAAAGTAAGGAGCAAGTTTAAAACTCATAACAGATTTTATTTAAAAATTTATAACAAAAGCAAACTTCACAATAAAGATTAAGGAGTTAAGGATGAGACAGACTTTTGATATTTTAAAGAATTAAATAAATAAAAATGGGGGGTTCAGTTGTACAGGGTTTTGGTTATACAGGGGTTCAGTTAAAGAGGTCTCACTTGCACGAAGGTTCAGATGCATGGGGATTCACTTGCTTGAGGTTCAGTTACACGGGGATTTAGTTACAATGGAACCCACACAAAAAACAATGGGGGCACACACAAAAGCCAAATTAGCCCAGTGGCCTACGAGAAATCAGAGGTTGCATGGGGGGTTGACTTGCCCGAGGGTTCAGGTAAAGGGGGTACAGTTACACGGGGGGTTTAGTTAAATTGGGTTGAGTTGCATGAGGGTTCAGTAGCACGAGACTTCAGTAGCACGGGGGGGGGGGGGTTCAGTTGTACAGGGTTTCGGTTATACAGGGGTTCAGTTAAAGAGGTCTCACTTGCACGAAGGTTCAGATGCATGGGGATTCACTTGCTTGGGGTTCAGTTACATGGGGATTCAGTTACAATGGAACCCACACAAAAAAAACAATGGGGGCACACACAAAAGCCAAATGAGCCCAGTGGCCTACGAGAACTCATGGGTTGCATGGGGGGTTGACTTGCACGAGGGATTCAGTTAAAGGGGGTACAGTTACGCGGGAGTTTAGTTAAATTGGGTTGAATACAAATATAAAAGATTTTTCAACTAAAGTAAGGAGCAAGTTTAAAACTCATAACAGATTTTCTTTAAAAATTTGGAAAAAAAAGAAGCCAACTTCACAATAAAGAGTAAGGAGTTAAGGATGAGACACGATTTTGATCTGTTACATAATTAAATAAATAAAAAATGGGGGGTTCAGTTGTACAGGGTTTCGGTTATACAGGGGTTCAGTTAAAGAGGTCTCACTTGCACGAAGGTTCAGATGCATGGGGATTCACTTGCTTGGGGTTCAGTTACACGGGGATTCAGTTACAATGGAACCCACACAAAAAACATTGGGGGCAGTTACATTTTCTTGATTTTTCAAAAGTTCATTTTGAATTTATTTAGTTGAAAATCTAGAGTTGGAATATTTAAGTAGTTTTTGTTTGTGGTTTTCATTGACTATCTTAAATATTAATTATTTTTATTATTGCATTTTTATTTTCTTTATTTGAAATTTAAGTGTTGGATTATTTCAGTAGTGTTTGGTTCTGGTTTTACTTGTCACAGTTACATTTTCCTGATTTTTCAAAGTTCATTTTGAATTTCTTTCTTTGAAATGCCAGAGTTGGAATATTTCAGTAGTGTTTGGTTGTGGTATACCTTGTCACAGTTACATTTTCTTGATTTTTCAAAGTTCATTTTGAATTTCTTTCGCTGAAATGCAAGAGTTGGAATATTTCAGTAGTGTTTGGTTGTTGTTTACCTTGTAACCGTAACATTTTATTGAATTTTCAAAGTTAATTTTGAATTTCTTTCTATGAAAACCAAGAGTTGGAATCTTTCAGTAGTGTTTGTTTGTTGTTTAAATTGTCAAAGTGACAATTTCTTGATTTTTCAAAGTTCATTTTGAATTTCTTTCGCTGAAATGCAAGAGTTGGAATATTTCAGTAGTGTTTGGTTGTGGTTTACCTTGTCACAGTTACATTTTCTTGATTTTTCAAAGTTCATTTTGAATTTCTTTCGTTGAAATGCAAGAGTTGGAATATTTCAGTAGTGTTTGGTTGTGGTTTACCTTGTCACAGTTACATTTTCTTGATTTTTCAAAGTTCATTTTGAATTTCTTTCATTGAAATGCAAGAGTTGGAATATTTCAGTAGTGTTTGGTTGTGGTTTACCTTGTCACAGTTACATTTTTTTGATTTTTCAAAGTTCATTTTGAATTTCTTTCGTTAAAATGCAAGAGTTAGAATGTTTCAGTAGTGTTTGGTTGTGGTTTACCTTGTCACAATTACTTTCTCTTGATTTTTCAAAGTGCATTTCGAATTTCTTTCGTTGAAATGCAAGAATTGGACTATTTCACTAGTGTTTAGTTGTGGTTTACCTTGTCACAGTTACATTTTCTTGATTTTTAAAAGTTCATTTTGAATTTTTCTCGTTGAAATGCAAGAGTTGGAATATTTCAGTAGTGTTTGGTTGTGGTTTACCTTGTCACAGTTACATTTTCTTGATTTTTCAAAGTTCCTTTTGAACTTTTTTCATTGAAATTCAAGATTTGGAATATTTCATTTGTGTTTGGTTGTGGTTTACCTTGTCACAGTTACATTTTCTTGATTTTTCAAAGTTGATTTGAATTTCTGTCGTTTAATTTCAAGATTTTGTCTATTTAAGTAGTGTTTGCTTTTGGTTTACAATGTCAAATTTAAATTTTCTTGATTTTTCAAAGTTCATTTTGAATTTCTTTCATTGAAATGCAAGAGTTGGAATATTTCAGTAGTGTTTGGTTGTGGTTTACCTTGTCACAGTTACATTTTACTGATTTGTCAAAGTTCATTTTGAATTTCTTACGTTGAAATGCAAGAGTTTGAATATTTCAGTAGTGTATGGTTGTGGTTTACCTTGTCACAGTTACATTTTCTTGATTTTTCAAAGTTCATTTTGAATTTCTTTCGTTGAAATGCAAGAGTTGGAATATTTCATTAGTGTTTGGTTGTGGTTTACCTTGTCACAGTTACATTTTCTTGATTTTTCAAAGTTCATTTTGAATTTCTTTCGCTGAAATGCAAGAGTTGGAATAGTTCAGTAGTGTTTGGTTGTGGTTTACCATGTCACAGTTACATTTTCTTGATTTTTCAAAGTTCATTTTGAATTTCTTTCGCTGAAATGCAAGAGTTGGAATATTTCAGTGTCACAGTTACATTTTCTTGATTTTTCAATGTTCATTTTGAATTTCTTTTGTTGAAATGCAAGAGTTGGAATATTTCTGTAGTGTTTGGATGTGGTTTACCTTGTCACAGTTACATTTTCTTGATTTTTCAAAGTTCATTTGAATTTTTTTCATTAAAATTTAAGATTTTCAATTTTTTTGTAATGTTTGAATGTGGTTTCCCATGTCACAGTTACGACCTATTGATTTTTTAAGGTTCATTTTGAATTTATTTCTTTGAAATGAAAGATTTGGACTATTTCAGTAGTGTTTGGATGTGGTTTAAATAGTCACAGTTACATTTTCTTTATTTTTCAAAGTTCATTTTGAATTTCTTTCGTTGAAATGCAAGAGTTGGAATATTTCAGTAGTGTTTGGTTGTGGTTTACCTTGTCACAGTTACATTTTCTTGATTTTTCAAAGTTCATTTTGAATTTCTTTCGTTGAAATGCAAGAGTTGGAATATTTCAGTAGTGTTTGGTTGTGGTTTACCTTGTCACAGTTACATTTTCTTGATTTTTCAAAGTTCATTTTGAATTTCTTTCGTTGAAATGCAAGAGTTGGAATATTTCAGTAGTGTTTGGTTGTGGTTTACCTTGTCACAGTTACATTTTCTTAATTTTTCAAAGTTCATTTTGAATTTCTTTCGTTGAAATGCAAGAGTTGGAATATTTCAGTAGTGTTTGGTTGTGGTTTACCTTGTCACAGTTACATTTTCTTGATTTTTCAAAGTTCATTTTGAATTTCTTTCGTTGAAATGCAAGAGTTGTAATATTTCAGTAGTGTTTGGTTGTGGTTTACCTTGTCACAGTTACATTTTCTTGATTTTTCAAAGTTCATTTTGAATTTCTTTCGTTGAAATGCAAGAGTTGGAATATTTCAGAAGTGTTTGCGTGTGGCTTAACATGTCAAAGTTAGATTTTCTTGATTTTTAAAAGTTCATTTTGAATCATTCAAGAAACGTGATTAAACACGTTTTTAAACTACATGCTATTTGCATGCCTTTGCTTAGCACCTTTCCAAATGAGCATGGATTCCCCGCTGGTTCCTACACATTGCAAAAAAGTGAGCAGTACGAAAACTCCTAAAGTTGAGTTAATCTAGGTTCACTTAGAGTGGCACGCCACTGTAAGTGAACCTAGATTAACCCAATTTTTGGAGTTTTCGTACTGCTCACTTTTTTGCAATGTTTAGGACCCAGCGGGGAATCCCCGTTCGTTTGGGAAGGTGCCAAGGACAGGCATGCAAATAGCATGTAGTTTAAAAACGTGTTTAATCACGTTTCTTGAATGATTCAAAATGAACTTTGAAAAATCAAGAAAATGTAACTGTGACAAGGTAAACCACAATGAAACACTACTGAAATATTCCAACTCTTGCATTTCAACGAAAGAAATTAAAAATGAACTATGAAAAATCACGAAAATGTAAATGTGACAAGGTAAACAAAAACAAAAAACTAGTGAAATATTAAATCTCTTGCATTTCAATGAAAGAAATTCAAAATGAACTTTGAAAAATCAAGAAAATGTAACTGTGACAAGGTAAACCACAAACAAACACTACTGAAATATTCCAACTCTTGCAGTTCAAAGAAAGAAATTCAAAATGAACTTTGAAAAATCAAGAGAATGTAACTGTGACACTGAAATATTCCAACTCTTGCATTTCAGCGAAAGAAATTCAAAATGAACTTTGAAAAATCAAGAAAATGTAACTGTGACAAGCTGAAATATTCCAACTCTTGCATTTCAACGAAATAAATTCAAAATGAACTATTAAAAATAATTCGAATGGAACATTCACATTGGAAACCTCAACACCTGTGAAAAACTCCAAAACTAGCATTTCTAACACAGAAGATCGAATAGACAAATGAACATTATAGCCACTTTCCCATGGTCAAGGTAAATAAACCACTATTGAAATATTCTAACTCTTGCGTTTCAGCGAAAAAAATTCAAAATGAACTTTGAAAAATCAAGAAAATGTAACTGTGACAAGGTAAACCACAACCAAACACTACTGAAATATTCCAACTCTTGCATTTCAACGAAAGAAATTCAAAATGAACTTTGAAAAATCAAGAAAATGTAACTGTGACAAGTAAAAACACAACCAAACACTACTGAAATATTCCAACTCGTTCATTTAAAATAAATAAATTCAAAATGAACTTTCAAAAATCAAGATAATTTAACTGTGACATGGTAACCCACAACCAAACACTGCTGAAATATTCCATATCTTGCATCTAAACGAAAGAAATTCAAATGAACTTTTGAAAAATCAAGAAAATGAAACTGTGACAAGGTAAACCACCACCAAACACTACTGAAATATTCCAACTCTTGCATTTCAACGAAAGAAATTCAGAATGAACTTTGAAAAATCAAGACAATGTAACTGTGACAAGGTAAACCACAACCAAACACTACTGAAATATTCCAAATCTTGCATATCAACGAAAGAAATTCAAAATGAACTTTGAAAAATCAAGAAAATGTAACTGTGACAAGGTAAACCACAACCAAACACTACTGAAATATTCCAACTCTTGTATTTCAAAGAAAGAAATTCAAAATGAACTTTGAAATATCATGAAAATGTAATTGTGACAAGGTAAACCACAACCAAACACTACTGAAATATTCCAACTCTTGCATTTCAACGAAAGAAATTCAAAATGATCTTTGAAAAATCAAGAAAATGTAACTGTGACAAGGTAAACCACAACCCAACACTACTGAAATATTCCAACTCTTGCATTTCAATGAAAGAAATTCAAAATGAACTTTGAAAAATCAAGAAAATGTAACTGTGACAAGGTAAACCACAACCAAACACTACTGAAATATTCCAACTCTTGCATTTCATAGAAATAAATTAAAAATTAAATTTTAAAAATCTAGAAAATCTAAATGTTACAATGTAAACCACAACCAAACACTACTGAACTAATCCAACTCTTGAATTTCAGCGAACGAAATTCAAGATGAACTTTGAAAAATCAAGAAAATGTAACTGTGGCAAGGTAAACCACAACCAAACACTACTGAAATATTCCAACTCTTGCATTTCAACGAAAGAAATTCAAAATGAACTTTGAAAAATCAAGAAAATGTAACTGTGTCAAGGTAAACCACAACCAAACACTACTGAAATATTCCAACTCTTGCATTTCAACGAAAGAAATTCAAAATGAACTTTGAAAAATCAAGAAAATGTAACTGTGACAAGGTAAACCACAACCAAACACTACTGAAATATTCCAACTCTTGCATTTCAACGAAAGAAATTCAAAATGAACTTTGAAACATCAAGAAACTGAACCATTGACACGGTCAACCACAACCAAACACTACTAAAATAGTCCAAATCTTTGATTTCAACGAAAGAAATTCAAAATGAACTTTGAAAAATCAAGAAAATGTAACTGTGACAAGGTAAACCATAACCAAACACTACTGAAATATTCCAAATCTTGCATTTCAACGAAAGAAATTCAAATGAACTTTGAAAAATCAAGAAAATGTAACTGTGACAATGTAAAACCATAACTAAACACTACTGAAATATTCCAACTCTTGAATTTCAACGAAAGAAATTCAAAATGAACTTTGAAAAATAAAGAAAATGTAACTGTGACAAGGTAAACCACAAAAAAACACTACTGAAATATTCCAACTCTTGCATTTCAACGAAAGAAATTCAAAATGAACTTTTGAAAAATCAAGAAAATGTAACTGCCCCCATTGTTTTTTGTGTGGGTTCCATTGTAACTGAATCCCCGTGTAACTGAACCCCAAGCAAGTGAATCCCCATGCATCTGAACCTTCGTGCAAGTGAGACCTCTTTAACTGAACCCCTGTATAACTGAAACCCTGTACAACTGAACCCCCCGTTTTTTATTTATTTAATTATGTAACAGATCAAAAGCGTGTCTCATCCTTAACTCCTTACTCTTTATTGTGAAGTTGGCTTTTTTTTTCCAAATTTTTAAAGAAAATCTGTTATGATTTTTAAACTTGATCCTTACTTTAGTTGAAAAATCTTTTATATTTGTACTCAACCCAATTTAACTAAACTCCCACGTAACTGTACCCCCTTTAACTGAATCCCTCGTGCAAGTCAACCCCCCATGCAACCCATGATTTCTCGTAGGCCACTGGTCTAATTTGGCTTTTGTGTGTGCCCCCATTGTTTTTTTTGTGTGGGTTCCATTGTAACTGAATCCCCGTGTAACTGAACCCCAAGCGAGTGAATCCCCATGCATCTGAACCTTCGTGCGAGTGAGACCTCTTTAACTGAACCCCTGTATAACCGAAACCCTGTACAACTGAACCCCCCCCCCCGTGCTACTGAAGTCTCGTGCTACTGAACCCTCGTGCAACTCAACCCACTTTAACTAAACCCCCGTGTAACTGTACCCCCTTTAACTGAACCCTCGTGCAAGTCAACCCCACATGCAACCTATTATTTCTCGTAGGCCACTGGGCTAATTTGGCTTTTGTGTGTGCCCCCATTGTTTTTTGTGTGGGTTCCATTGTAACTGAATCCCCGTCTAACTGAACCCCAAGCAAGTGAGTCCCCATGCATCTGAACCTTCGTGCAAGTGAGACCTCTTTAACTGAACCCCTGTATAACCGAAACCCTGTACAACTGAACCCCCCGTTTTTATTTATTTAATTATGTAAAAGATAAAAAGTCTGTCTCATCCGTAACTCCTTACTCTTTATTTTGAAGTTGGCTTTTTTTTACAAATTTTTAAAGAAAATCTGTTATGAGTTTTAAACTTGCTCCTTACTTTAGTTGAAAAATCTTTTATATTTGTACTCAACCCAATTTAACTAAACTCCCGTGTAACTGTACCCCCTTTAACTGAATCCCTCGTGCAAGTCAACTCCCCATGCAACCCATGATTTCTCGTAAGCCACTGGGCTAATTTGGCTTTTGTGTGTGCCTCCCATTGTTTTTTGTGTGTGTTCTATTGTAACTGAATCCCCGTGTAAGTTAGCCCCCAGCAAGTGAATCCCCGTTCCTCTGACACTTCGTGCAAGCAATACCTCTTTCACTTAACTCCTGTATAACTAACCCCCTGTCCAACTTGACCCCCCCCGTTTTTTTTTATTTTTTTATGTAAAAGATCAAAAGTCTGTCTCATCAAAAACTCCTTACTCTTTATTGTGAAGTTGGTTTTTTTTTTCCAAATTTTTTTAAGAAAAATCTGTTATGAGTTTTTAAACTTGCTCCTTACTTTAGTTGAAAAATCTTTTATATTTGTTTAATTACATTTCATGAGACTGTAAAGAATGTAGGAAATAATCGAATCAAAACCCAAAACGAGCAGAAATTAACATAAGTTTGGTGCAAAAATCCTCTTTTCATTTGCAAATTTTCTTTTAAAAATTTGGAAAAAACCTATGTACGGATGATTTCCCGTGAAACTTGTAGCAATTCACCTCCTGGAAAATTCCCTCCCCATGGAAAATTCTCCTTGTGGAAAATCCCCTGCAGTGAACTCAAAATTTGGTACTTACGTGTTACCCCCGACAACACTCAAGGAATGAAGTTAAGTTAATCCTAATCGAATATCCTAAAACATGATGAAAATATAATACTTTAGTAACCAAAATATTCAAACGCTCCCAAAGAGACACACATAGCCCAAAGAGACACACACGACCCCTAACTCTCCAAAACATCACTAGTGTATTATACAGTGCATAACCACCCCATCTCCTCCAATTCGCAAATCCCATTACTCCTTTTTTTTTTGCAAATGTTAATCAAACGTTTCCGATTCGTCGTTAGTTATTTTTCAAATTTATAACAAATTACCTCAGTTAACAGCTCCTTTGGGGTTACCTTAACTGTTAATCAGTTTAATCCTTTTTTTCTCCACTGATACAATCAATTACTAATTAATATCATTCATTGTCTAAGTAAATTAAGTTATCTCCTGCCCTACAGAAATGAGGGGACAAACCAATTTTTTTTGTCTGCTTTTCAAAATGATCGTATTTGGAAATCTGTCATTTAACACTAAGAAGTAAATTGAGTAACCCCTTTTCGCAACAACAATAGGCTTAGCAGCGATTAAATCTCATTGTCGGCAACAATTTAATCAGATCAGAGTTGTTCAAATGGAATATCTTTTCGCAGATTGAGTTAGCTTCTATTTCATAGACAAAATATTTGAATTCCTTTTATTAAAATCACCTATCAATTCAGGTAGCTATGGCTAAGTTTGCTAAAAGACCAGTTATTTTTCTTGCGAAAACACACAAAATCAGAAAAAATAACTGAACCCCTGTATAACCGAAACCCCGTACAACTGAACCCCCCATGTAACTGAACCCCTGTATAACCGAAACCCTGTACAACTGAATCTCCGTGCTACTCGACCCCATTTAACTCATCACCGTGTAACTGAATCCGTATGTAACTGAACCCTCGTGCAACTCAACTCCCTCAAAACACTTTTCAGCCATTTCTTGTTAATTTTTTTTATTTCTAAACTATTTAAAATTGACAACACTGTGCAAACCAAAACACTTTTCGGTCATTTCTTGTTAAAATTATCCAATCCCTAATTACCCCTTTTTTTTCCACCTTCAAATGTTCCTTTAGTCATTGCTCAGTTAACACTAAGATGTAAATTGGACTTTCAGTCCTACATTCACGGGTTTCTTCAAATTGCTATGGAATTCATTGAAAAAATACCAGTTAAAAAAAAAAAAAAATAAATAAACATGTATCCATGAGTTTGGCTTCCAAAAAATCGATGTCACAATAGAAAACCCGTCTCTTTGAAAAGTGTAATGACCTTTGAAAGGGTGTAAATCTCCTGGCAAAGAAAGATGTATTGACCTCTAGAATAGAATTACCAGAAAAACCTGTTTGGTACGGGGGCCTTGGCAAATTCAAAAGAAGGACTATACTCACTATGGCAAATTACATAGAAACATCTTTCCATCTATTAATTTAAGATTTGACTTTGTGTACAAAAGTTTTGGGAACTCACCTGTGCAAACGGTGAGAAAAAATTCATTGGATAACAGCTATTCTTAAAAATAAGGAAATGCTATAAAACTGAATCTCAGGTACTTTTAATTTTACCTATCTCAGCCAGATGAGGAAAAAACATAAAAGATTTCTTCTGCAGATCAATCAATGGCCCTTGACAAAGAAGAGAGAGCTTTATTGTACACTCTTCTGAGATTGATTTTTTTTTTTTTCCTATATGGATAAATGCCTTTCTGTTCAAAAGTAAATTATTTATAGTTCTAAATATAGTCCTGTGGTTACACAACAGAACTGATCTCTGTTTGGTAATACGGCACCCGATGTTCGATTTCAGCTGCAGCGACCCGCCCCAGGGTCCATAATTTATTTTCTATAATGAAAATATGTGAAAGTATCTCCATACTAATATAAAGAAGAAGAAAAACAAGAGGCTCTAAAGGTTCTTTTAGCTTCTTTTCACACCTTTCACACATGACGAGACACGTATATGACGAATACGTATAATCAAGGTGTTTTAGAAATTATAATTTGAACTCTCTAGATTAGATGGGAGATCTGATCCTTACTTCACTGAAGTAAGGATGCTGGGACTGCTTTGAAAAAAAAAATATCTTTGGTTTGATTGGTCGCATGTTGTTGTGAGTCTTTTTTTCTTTTATATATATTTTTGTCTTGCTGAGGACGGCCCTTGAACATAGGGCCCAAATTCAAATTATCTTCACTGTCTTACAAAAAGATTTCTCTATTGTTCTTTGTGCTTTTGTTGTTTGATAGTTTGAACTCTCTAGATTAGATGGGAGATATAACTAAAATACAAAAGCAAAGATATTTAAAACATTATCAAATTAGAATAAAATCCAACTGGTTTAAAAATGAATAAACTTCAGGGTTATTGGTCAAACCTTCCTGGGATGGTGTAAAGAGGGAGGCTTTAAATAGATTGGAATGGAGGATGCGTGTGCGTAGCTGTTTTGGTCTCAAGTGACTTGGTGCTGCAGTGAGTTGTTAGTAGTAGTAGTAGAATTTATCAATAATATTGCATAAAAAGTTAAGATGAGGATTGGAAAATCGTGAATATTAATAAGCGGGCACACAACTCTTAGAAGTCAACAATAGGTTAGAGACGTTATTCGATCAAAAAAAGGAATTATATTAACCCTAAATGTACAGCAAAAACCAAATAGAACAAATATTGTTTATCACATCACAACAGCAGAAAACTAGGCTAGTCAAATAAGAACAAATCATACTAACTGATGAACATTTTTGTGGAATCGGTGAATGCTTTAGGCTTTCAACCCTAAAAATTACCTTCCTCCACTGGTTGTGGTTGCCTTTGTTGGTTTGAGGCACACGGCCCATGCTTGACTTCATTTTCTATTTATTTTTTTTCTTGTGAAAATACCTGTAAATTTTAATTGTCTTTAATAAAGAAGAGAAATGGAGCATATAAATCTTTTAGGCCCTGGCGTGAAAGGGTCTTGTCCGGTCATTTTTTTTTTCGTGTACCATTTGGTAAATCCAGCCGAAATTATTTGGAATTACCCAGAATATTGCTCTTGAATTATTATTCTTAAAAACTAGAATTATTTTGTAAGAAAAACTGTTACCCACGCGAATAAAAGGATTACCTTTGGTAAAATCCCAACAATGAATAAGGGGGTTCTCGTTGGAAGTATTATTTATTATCATAAAAATAGGCCCATTCCCTATTTACAGAAACTAGAATAGACATATTGTGATAACGTGTCGTTTTTTTCCATTGTCGAGCGCCAACCACCAATTTTATTAGATTTATCTGGCTAAATAATGTTAAAAATATTTTGTAAAATATTTTTCAACAAAACAAACAGCGATATCATATAACTACTGATGTTCCGGTACTGTTCTATTAACTGGGCTCTTTTATGTAGTAGTAGAAAGCTATCTTATACTCGTGACGGGGCTCCTTATATGGGCATAGCCTCCCTAGGGAGAATGATTGCGTAATCGGTCAATGACCTAAATTTCCAAAGGTCGATTTATTTGCTGATGTTGTTGTTGTTTTGGGCAAGTGCATGCTCGGAGCGAATGTTATGAGTTTCCAGAAATAGGAAACAGTTAGATCACACGTGACAGAAGATGTCATGGTTGATTGATTTGACACGAAAGGGGAATTAATTTGTTGTTTCTAAGGGGAATTATTGATTCAAGAAAGGGGAATTAATTTGTTGTTTCGAAGGGGAAGGTGGGGAAGAGATATATTGATTGCGTAATCGAAGGGAGAGAATTCCAGAGAAATTGATTACATAATCGGTAGAACCATATCAGGAGCTCGTGACGGGAATCCATTGGCATAGAATGACGTAATCAACTAGGACAAATGGATTTCTGAGAAATTGATTACATAATCAGTAGAACCCTATCAGAAGGTCATGACGGGATACTTTTTTAAGGCTTTATTATATCTTTTCAGAACAAGTTATTTTCTTAATGTCCATTCTAAACCCATTTTACAAGTTGGAATGGGTGAGACCGTTTTAGACATTTTAGGGAATTATTTCGGCGAAACAGTTAGAGACATTTTAAAAGATGATTTTAGAAGATGTTTTAGAAGAGGTTTTGAGTGTGGTCGTTATAATACAAAAGTTCCATTTGAACAGTGTCGTGAGGTCCTCTACCCCAACCCCAAAGGGCTCCGACCCTCCTACCCCAACCCCAAAGTGTTCCTATCCCCCATCCCAACCCCGAAGGAAGCCCCCGGCCCCCCAAGGGCCCCCGAATCCCCAAAGGCCCTCCCGGGTCCCCAAAGGACCACCCGGCCCCCCAAGGGCCCCCGGACCCCCAAAGGCCCTCCCGGGTCCCAAAAGGACCACCCGGCCTCCAAGAGGCCCCCCACCCCCTAATGCCGCCCCCACCCGGCCCCCAAAGAGTACCCTCTCCATTTTTTAATACTTTTTTAATGCTTCATTATATCTTTTCAGAGAAATTTACTTTTTTAATGTCCCTCCTATACCCCATTTTAAAACTTGAGGTACTTATATTTTTCACTCACACCTATACTTTACAGCTTTCTTAATACCTCAACAACAAGAAATACTTTTCAAAGACCATTTCAGAGACTCCTAAACCCATTTTCCAACTTGATGTACTTAGCTTTTTCGCCCACAACTATACTTTACAGCTTTTTGGATACTTCAACACCAAGAAATACTTAGGTTAGGCTAGATTAAATTAGGTTAGATTAGGTTAGGTTAAGTTAGGTTATCCTACGCACGCTTCACTTAGGTTAGGTTAGGTGAAAGACAGGCAAAAATTTAGGTGAATGGTTAGGTTAGGATAGACTAGATTAGGCTAGGTTAAGTTAGGTTAGGCTAGGTTAGCCTACAAACGCGCGCGTACGTAGGCTAACCTAACCTAACTTAACCTAACTTAATCTAGTCTATCCAAACCTAACCATTCACCTCACTTTTTGCCTGACGTACACCTAACCAAACCCAAGTGAAGCGTGCGTAGGATAACCTAACCTAACCTAATATAATCTAACCTAATTTAATCTAGCCTAACCTAAGTATTTCTTGGTGTTGATGTATCCAAAAAGCTGTAAAGTATAGTTGTGGGTGAAAAAGCTAAGTATTTCAAGTTGGAAAATGGGTTTTAGGAGGGACATTAAGAAATTAACTTGCTCTGACATGGTCATTGAAAAGTATTTCTTGGTGCTGGGTATCCAAAAAGCTGTAAAGTATAGTTGTGGGTGAAAAACATAAGTACTTCAAGTTGGAAAATGGGCTTAGGAGGGACATTAAGAAAGTAATTTGTTCTGAAATGTTCTTTGTAAATTTTTTCTTTGTGCTGATGTATCCAAATATCTGTAAAGTATAGTTGTGGGTGAAAAAGATAAGAACTTCAAGTTGGAAAATGGGTTTAGGGGGGATATTTAGTAAGTAACTTGCTCTGAAATGGTCTTTGAAAAGTATTTTTTCGTGTTGAGGTATCCAAAAATCTGTAAAGTATAGTTGTTGGTGAAAAAGATAAGTACTTCAAATTGGAAAATGGGTTTAGGAGGGACAATAAGAATGTAACTTGCTCTGAAATAGTCTTTGAAAAGTATTTCTTGGTGTTGAGGTATCCAAAAAGCTGTAAAGTATAGTTGTAGGTGAAAAAGATAGGTACTTCAGGTTGGAAAATGGGTTTAGGAGGGACATTAAGAAAGTAACTTGCTCTGAAATGGTCTTTGTAAAGTATTTCTGGGTGATGTGGTATCCAAAAAGCTGTAAAGTATAGTTGTGGGTGAAAAAGATAAGTACTTCAAGTTGGAAAATGGGTTTAGGAGAGATATTAGGAAAGTAACTTGCTCTGAAATGGTCTTTGAAAAGTATTTCTTGGTGTTGAGGTATCCAAAAAGCTGCAAATTATAGTTGTGGGTGAAAAAGATAAGTACTTCTAGTTGAAAAATGGGTTTATTAGTGACATTAAGAAAGTAACTTGCTCTGAAATGGTCTTTTAAAAGTATTTCTTGGTGTTGAGGTATCCAAAAAGCTGTAAATTATAGTTGAGGGATGAATAAGATGAGTACTTTAAATAGTAAAATGGGTTTAGGAGGGACAGTAAGAAGGTAACTTGCTCTGAAATGGTCTTTGAAAAGTATTTCTTGGTGTTGATGTATCCTAAAAGCTGTAAAGTATAGTTGTGGGTGAAAAAGATAAGTACTTCAAGTTGGAAAATGGGTTTATGATGTACATTAAGAAATTAACTTTCTCTGAAATTGTCTTTGAAAAGTATTTCTTGTTGTTTATGTATCCAAAAAGCTGTAAAGTATAGTTTTTGGTGAAAAATATAAGTACTTCAAGTTGAAAAATTGGTTTATGAGGGATATTAAGAAAGAAACTTGCTCTGGAATTTTGTTTGAAAAGTATTTCTTTGTGTAGAGGTAAACATAAAGCTGTAAAGTATAGTTGTGGTTGAAAACGATAAGTACTTCAAGTTGGAAAATGGGTTTAGGAGGTACATTAAGTAAGTATCTTGCTCTGAAATGGTCTTTGAAAAGTATTTCTTGGTGTTGAGGTATCCAAAAAGCTGTAAAGTATAGTCGTGGGAGAAAAAGATAAGTACTTCAAGTTGGAAAATTGGTTTAGGAGGGACATTCAGAATGTAACTTGCTATGAAATGGTTTTTGAAAAGTATTTCTTTGTGTTGATGTCTCAAAAAATCTTTAATGTATAGCTGTGTGCGAAAAATATAATTACTTCACGTTGTAAAATGGGATTAGGAAGGACATTAAGAAAGTAACGTGCTCTGAAATGGTCTTTGAAAAGTATTTCTTGGTGTTGAGGTATCCAAAAAGCTGTAATGTATAGTTGTGGGTGAAAAAGATAAGTACTTCAAGTTGGAAAATGGGTTGAGTAGGGACATTATGACAGTAAATCTCTATGAAATTTTAGTTTAAAAGTATTTATTTGTGTTGAGGTTTCCTAAAAGCTTTAAAGTATAGTTGTGGGTGAAAAAAATAAGTACTTCAAGCTGGAAAATGGGTTTAGGAGGGACATTAAGAAAGCAACTTACTCTGAAATGGTCTTTGAAATGTATTTATAGGTGTTTAGGTATCCGAAAAGCTGCAAAGTATAGTTGGGGGTGAAAAATATATTAAATTCAAGTTGGAACCTGTGTTTAGTAGGGACCTTAAGAAATTAAATTGCTATGAACTGGTCTTTGAAAAGTATTTCTTGGTGTTGAGGTATCCAAAAAGCTTTAAAGTATAGTTGTGGGTGAAAAAGATAAGTACTTCAAGTTGGAAAATGGGTTTTGGAGGGACATTAAGAAAGTAACTTGCTCTGAAATCGTCTCTGAAAAGTATTTCTTGGTGTTGAGGTATCCAAAAAGCTGTAAAGTATAGTTGTGGGAGAAATAGATAAGGACGTCCAGTTTGAATATGTGTTCATGAGCGAAAAGTTGTATGATACTTGCTATGTTATGTTCTTTGAAAAGTTTCTTGGTGTTGTGGTATCCAAAAAGATGTAAAGTATATTTTTGGGTGAAAAAGATAAGTACTTCAAGTTGGAAAATTGGTTTAAGAGGGACATTAAGAACACAACTTACTCTGAAATGGTCTTTGATAAGTATTTCTTGGTGTTGAGGTATCCAAAAAGCTGTAAAGTATAGTTGAGGAAGAAAGACATAAGTACTGCAAGTTGGAAAATTGGTTTAGGAAGGACATTAAGAAAGTAACTTTCTCTGAAATGGTCTTTGAAAAGTATTTCTTGGTGTTGAGGTATCCAAAAGCTGTAAAGTATAGTTGTGGGTGAAAGAGATAAGTACTTCAAGTTGGAAAATGGGTTTAGGAGGGACATTAAGAAAGAAACTTGCTCTGAAATGGTTTTTGAAAAATATTTCTTGGTGTTGAGGTTTCCAAAAAGCTGTAAAGTACAGTTGTGGGTGAAAAAGATAAGTACTTCAAGTTGGAAATTGGGCTTAGGAGGGACATTAAGAAAGTAAATTGCTCTGAAATGGGCTTTGAAATGTAATTCTTGGTGTTGAGGTATACATAAAGCTGTAAAGTATAGTTGTGGGTGAAAAAGATAAGTACTTCAAGTTGGAAAATGGGTTTAGGAGGGACATTAAGAAAATAACTTGCTCTGAAATAGTCTTTGAAAAGTATTTCTTGGTGTTGATGTATAAAAAAGCTGTAAAGTATAGTTGTTGGTGAAAAAGATAAGTACTTAAAGTTTGAGAATGGGTTTAGGTTGGACGTAAAGAAAGTAACTTGCTCTGAAATAATCTTTGAAAAGTATTTCTTTGTGTTGGAGTATCCATAAAGTTGTAAAGTGTAGCTTTGGGTGAAAAATATAAGTACTTTAAGTTGTAAAATGGGTTTAGGATGGACATTAAGAAAATAACTTGCTCTAAAATGGACTTTGGAAAGTGTTTCTTGGTGATAAGGTAACCAAAAAGCTGTAGAGTATAGTTAAGGGTGAAAAAGACAAGTACTTCAATATTTAAAATTTGTTTTGTATGTACATTTATTAATAATCGTTCTCTTTTTTTGAAAATTTACTTATTGTCTTGTTTTTTAATCATTAAAAATGCTTTAAAGTATAGTTCTGAATGAAAAAGATATGTACTTCATATTGGAAAATGGGTTTAAGAGGAGCATTAAGAAAGTAACTTGCTCTCAAAGGGTCTTTGCAAATTATCTATTTGTGTTGATGTATACAAACAGCTTTACCGTATAGTTTTGGATGACAAATATCAGTACTTCAAGTTGAAAAATGGCTTTAGGAGGGACGGTAAGAAAATAACTTGCTCTGAACTGGTCTTTGAAAATTATTTCTCGGTGTTGAGGTATACAAAAAAGCTGTAAAGTATAGTTTTGGGTGAAAAAGATAAGTACTTCAACTTGTAAAATGGGTTTAGGATGGACATTAATAAATTAACTTGCTCTGAATTGGTCTTTGAATAGTATTTCTTGGCGTTGAGGTATTCAAAAAGCTGTAAAGTATAGTTGTGGATGAAAAAGATAAGTACTTCAAGTTGGAAAATGGGTTTAGGACAGACATTAAGAAAGTAACTTGCTTTGAAATGGTCTTTGAAAAGTATTTCTTGGTGTTGAGGTATCCAAAAAGCTCTAAAGTATAGTTGTGTGTGAAAAAGATAAGTACTTCAAGTTGGAAAATGGAATTAGGAGGGACATTAAGAAAGTAACTTGCTCTGAATTGGTCTTTGAAAAGTATTTCTGGGTGTTGAGGTATCCAAAAAGCTGTAAAGTATAGTTGTGGGTGAAAAAGATAAGTACTTCAAGTTGGAAATATGGCTTAGGAGGGACATTAGGAAAGGAACTTGCTCTGAAATGTATTTTTAAAAGTAGTTCTTGGTGTTGAGGTATCCAAAAAGCTGTAAAGTATAGTTGTGGGAGAAAAAGATAAGTACTTCAAGTTGGAAATGGGTTTAGGAGGGACATTAAGAAAGTAACTTGCTCTAAAAGGGTCTTTGAAAAGTATTTTTTGGTGTTGAGGTATCCAAAAAGCTGTAAAGTATAGTTGTGGATGAAAAAGATAAGTACTTCAAGTTGTAAAATGGGTTTAGGAGGGATAATAAGAAAGTACCTTGCTCTTAAATGGTCTTTGAAAAGTATTTCTTGGTATTTAGGTAACCAAAAAGCTGTAAACTATAGTTGTGAGGAGGGACATTAAGAACGGAAGTGGCTCTGAAATGGTCTTTGAAAAGTATTTCTCGGTGTTGAGGTATCTAAAAAGCTGTAAAGTATAATTGTGGGTGAAAAAGATAAGTACTTCAAGTTGGAAAATGGGTTTAGGATGGACATTAAGAAAGTAAGTTGCTCTGAAATGGTCTTTGAAAAGTATTTCTTGGTGTTGTGTTATCAGAAATGTTGTAAAGTATAGTTGTGGGTGAAAGAGATAAGTACTTCAAGTTGGAAAATGGGATTATGAGGGATATTAAGAAAGTAACTTGCTCTGAAATGGTCTTTGAAAAGTATTTCATTTTGTTGAGGTAAACAAACAGCTCTAAAGTAGAAGTGTGTGAGAAACACATAAGTACTCCACGTTTGAAAAGGTTTTTCTGGTTGAACTAAAGTTTGGTTGGTTCCATGTAATTTACTATTAAATGTATTTCCTTTTTTTTAGTTTACCTTATCTCTTTCTTGTCGAGTTTTGTTAGAATTAGTTAAGTAACTCTAGTTGAACAAGGGGCGTTGGAGTGACCTCTAGAAAATAACTTGATCTAAAAGGGACTTTGAAAAGTATATCTTTGTATTGAGGTATCCAAAAAGCTGTAAAGTATAGTTGTGGGTTAAAAATATAAGTATTTCAAGTTGCAAAAGTTGTTTACGAGTGAAAATGAGTAATTGACTTTCTCTGAAATTGTCATTTAAAATTATTTATTTTTTCTGAATTATACATATATCTTTAAAGGATGTATGTTTCTGATAATTATAATACAAAAGAGGTTGAACTATTTCATATTACTTTAATTAATAAATTAACTTGCTCTGAAATGGTCTTTAAAAAGTAATTCTTTGTGATGATGTATACAAAAAGCTGTAAAGTTTAGTTTTTTGTGAAAGATATAAGTAACCGATGTTTTATATTTTTCTTATGATGGTCGTTATTAAATTAAATTCTTCTTACATAGTCTTTTAAAAGTATTTAATGTGGTTTAGTAAAACAAAAATACGCAAAGTATAGTTTGTTGTTAAAAAGGTAAGTACTTAAATGTGTAACGTGAGTTTAGGGGGACATTAAGAATTTAACGTGCTCTTATATGTTATTTGAAAATTATTTTTTGGTTTTTAGGTATCCAAAAAGCTGTAAAGTATAGTTGTGGGTGAAAAAGATAAGTACTTCAAGTTGGAAAATGGGTTTAGGAGGGACATTAAGAAAATAACTTGTTCTGAAAAGATATAATAAAGCCTTAAAAAAGTATTAAGAAATGGAGAGGGGACTCTTTGGGGGCCCGTTGGGGGAGGCATTAGGGGGTTTGGGGGCCCTTGGGGGCTGGGTGGTCCTTTGAGGACCCGGGAGGGCCTTTGGGGGGTCCGGGAGGGCCTTTGGGGGTCCGGGGGCCCTTGGGGGCCGGCTGGTCCTTTGGAGATCCGGGAGGGCCTTTGGGGGTCTGGGGGCCCTTGGGGGGCCGGGGGCTTTCTTCGGGGTTGGGATGGAGGATTGGAACCCTTTGGGGTTGGGGTAGGGGGATCGGAGCCCTTGGGGGCTGGAGTAGAGGACCTCACGACACTGTTCAAATGGAACTTGTGTATTATAACGACCACACTCTAAACCTCTTCTAAAACATCTTCTAAAATCATCTTTTAAAATGTCTCTAACTGTTTCGCCGAAATAATTCCCTAAAATGTCTAAAACGGTTTCGCCCATTTCAACTTGTAAAATGGGTTTAGAATGGACATTAGGAAAATAACTTGTTCTGAAAAGATATAATAAAGCTTTAAAAAAGTATCCCGTCATGACCTTCTGATAGGGTTCTACTGATTATGTAATCAATTTCTCAGAAATCCATTTGTCCAAGTTGATTACGTCATTATATGCCCATAAATGGATTCCCGTCACGAGCTCCTGATAGGGTTCTACCGATTATGTAATCAATTTCTCGGGAATTCTCTCCCTTCGATTACGCAATCAATATATCTCTTCCCCACCTTCCCCTTAGAAACAACAAATTAATTCCCCTTTCTTGAATCAATAATTCCCCTTAGAAACAACAAATTAATTCCTCTTTCGTGTCAAATCAATCAACCATGACATCTTCTGTCACGTGTGATCTAACTGTTTCCTATTCCTGGAAACTCATAACATTCGCTCCGAGCGTGCACTTGCCCAAAACAACAACAACATCAAATAAATCGACCTTTGGAAATTTAGGTCATTGACCGATTACGCAATCATTCTCCCTAGGGAGGCTATGCCCATATAAGGAGCCCCGTCACGAGTATAAGATAGCTTTCTACTTGTAGTGCTAGTTGGTTTAATACTAATGAAATAAATTAAAATAGGATGAATATATAACGTTCAACGTTCAACGAACGTTTAAAGTTCAACGAACTTTAAAGATGACCGCTTTAAAGCACAAAACTAGAGTTTTGTGCTTTTCTTCACCCAACCTGCCAGAAATCGCTGTTGCAATACAACTCCTGCTAGAAAGAGAACCAAAAATAAAACTGTCCTTTGCCAAAAGCAATCGCAACATCAAATTTAATCTCTCACTCCCATCAAATTAGTAGCAATGACGGTAAGGATAAAAAAGGAACAAAGATCCTCCTGAGCCATCGCTGGCACATACTGTGTCGAATCGACGTTTCAGTTGCTGCATCTTTTTTTTGCTGTGGCAGGAATGACGGGAAGAAACATAAAAAAAAATAAGGCTAGAAAAAACGCAGGACAAAGAATATTGATGCTGTAAAATTCCAGAAATGTGTTAAGTGATTGAGAAGCTATCTATGCTAAGACACACACAAGATGAAGCCCAATGTAACAAACCAGAGGCAACAAATGACATTCTATCATTTAGTGATAAATCTCACCGCGTTCCAAGCACATTGCAACATGATTAATGCATCACCTATTTGCCAATCCCTTTCTAAAAAAGGCACTTAAAAGTCTAAGGAGGAATACTGTTCTATATTATATTCTATCGCTGCACAAACCAAATAAAGGTGAATCAGCCATGTTTTGAATCTAATGATCTTAAGACTATTCAATCAAAAATTATCATTAACTGAATTCAAAATGTCTTTAAAGCCATTTTCAAAATTACATTTTACTGTTAAGACTAATTGAGAGCATATTTACCATTCATGAATCAACCAAATTTTTTTCACTAGCCAGTTTTTAAAAAGTCAATTTTAATTGTTTGTTTCAATGGGCCCTGGTCCGTTCTGTAATTTGTTGACCATGATATATAGACATTACCATTAATTCATGAATCATGAATCATGAATGGATATCCATTCATGAATATTATTCATGAATCATGAATGGATAGTTACCATTCATGAATCAGCCAGATATGACAGTTTTTTCACTAGCCAGTTTTTTAAAAGTTAATTTTAATTGCTTGTTTCAATTGGCCCTGGTCCGTTCTTTACTTGGTTAACCAAGATATATAGACTTGTCACACATAACTCTGTTCATTAAGAAATATTATAACTAATTTTTATCGCTTTAACCTATGCTAATATTGCCTTTATATTAGGCTTATCAATCAGCTAAGATTCATTGGTCAGGCAGTTCTTGAATAATATATACATAAACCCATCAGCGTATCCACATTTAAGAAATGTTTTTCACTAGCCAGTTCTTGTTTAAACGCATGATTTAATTTTTGGTTGCGTTGAGCTGTGGGTCATCCTCTACTAGGATGCAGCTACTGCTGCTACCTTGACAAAAATTCATTCCGCTCTGATCAGTGTTCTGACGAAATTCATGTGGGTATCATTGAGGTCCTCTACTTAATTTTCTACTGAGTGAAAAATTTAAGCTTAAGTACTGTTGGCTGAGATCAAAGGATTTAGTACTTTGATCAAGCAAAAAAAAAAACAAATACTGAGCAAAATAATATGAGATCAAAGAAGCAACATCCTAGCAGATTAATCAGCTGAAAAACAGGATTACTCTTTTGTGTTATGCTTGCAAGTCTTATTAGCTTGGATTTTTGACCGAGCTTGGCCGCTATTGTGCTATATTTACCTTGTTCAATTTTTCGATTATCTGCTTCTGATCAGTTTTCATACAAAGAATTTGAACAAGAGATTGGCTTTTGCTTCTTGTTTTTATATGTTTCTGTTTTTCAACTTGCTGAATTGGTAAAAATGTATAGAAAATACACTTCAAAATGAGGCTATAAAAAGCTCAGTGATTTTCTGAATTCTGGAGGCTCCATGTGCTTTTGAACAAACTCAACCTAGTCATCCAAAAAACGACGGAGACCTTGGTCATCCTAATTAATTTTTTAGCTCACATCGAATGCATATGATATTAGGAGCTAATTACAATGTGAACATTTTGAGAATTTAGAAAAAAGTCTAACACCCCTCAAATTGAACCCAAATGGGAATAAAAGAAGGGCTAGCATAAATCCCAAAAAAAGTTTACTGATGGAGCTAAATCATAACACATTATACTATTTTATGAGGGCCATAACTAGCAACTGAATTCACTTGGCGAGTATATCATTTGGACGAAATTAGCGAAACGCCTTGAAATCATTTATCATTTAAAATATCAGAGGTGCCAATAATTTCGACAACCAAGAACTACCAGTTATGCAATGCCATATGTGGACTATAAACGCAGTGTGAAATGTTCCACTGACCAGTGAACTCACTCAAATATAATCTTACTTAATACAATTGGTAATATCCGTAACTCCTGATCAATCACTAACTTGAAAACAATCGCTTGATGTCATACAACGGGCATTAAGCCTCTGCAACTAGACAATATCCTAACCCGGGACATCAACTGACTTATGATTTTTTTCTTTTTTTTTTTGCCTTAACGCTGAAGGCAAGCACTTGTTCTTGATTCACACATTGAATATACAATGTAATTTCCATAGAGGGCAACACAATTTAGGTGTATTTTCTTAAGAACTTATATATCAATACAAAAGGGGAGGAGTAAGGGGAACATTGGAATTTGTTTTTGGGTGAAATTGTAAGATATTTTTCTTTTGACTTCACTAAAAACGTTATATTTTTTTTTTCTTCTTTTCATACCAGTTGTTAGACAAATTTTTGGCAAGTCTAAACTAACTGGATAACTTAGGTCACACTTGCTTCCAACGTACCTTGAGTCATGTACAATACAGCACAAGAATTTGATTATGCTTCAGAGAGATGATGCCAAGGTGCCCGCTGACTGAATACAGTCGTTAAATCTGTATAATAAAAGCGTAGTGTTAGGATTATGCTTATAGGTAAAATAATGACAAAAATAATAAAATAAAGTTTTCTAAAAAAGCTCCAAAATGTGGTCCCAAGCTTTGGATCCAAAAAGTGTAATTTGTATTTTAAAACGCACGTCTCAAGGTATACCATTGTACTTGGTTCACTATTACTATCTTTAACACAGCTAATATTTGTGGAATTGAACTCATACCCTTCTGGCATTTTCCCTGTGCAAGTCCAGTTTTTACCAGTCCCGTCCTTGTGTGGGTTTGAACAATACGCTTTTGCTGCAATTACAGGACAGGGATCTTCGCATTGCATTTGAAAAAAAGGACCTCTGTGATCAAGTAATTCTGTCTCTGCTGAATACGTGAAAATTAAACTATCTACTTCTGACAAGTTTATGCTTGTATCGTAAAAGGGTACGACTGGCGCTGATGAGATTCCAATTAACGATGAAACAATTGTAGCTAAAAAAATACTTTGAATAAGAGATAACATACTTAGCAAAACAAATACATATCGGACTTTTTGTTAGAGTCAATCGAGAACCTTAGTTTTTCCACACAGGGAATAAAATCCCAGAAAATTATTTGAAAGCAATCTGGCAACAAGGAATAAAGTATTCACACGGAATATATTTGCAGCTTATAGTTTTTTGTTTTTTTTGTTACTTTGAATTATATGAGGCTCTTGAGGCCCTTGGCCCTGGTTATTAGATAAATGTCTTTTTTAAAACTTAATATAATTTTTCTTTAATTTCACTGTCAACCCTGGACCTAGCTGTTGTTACGACACGTCTGGAAATAATCATATAATTAACTGACATCTGAAAAATAAAGGTGAGCCATGACTCATACGGGTATAAATTTTGCTTGCAAAAGCCGAGGGTAAAGTTTTTACTTGAATTTGAAAAGCCATTTACTATCAATTTGAAAGCAAAGACAAATGTCTTTGCTCGAAGCTCACAAACCTCAGAGCTCGAAGAGTTTTCAGAAGATTTTTGAGCCTGATGACGGTGGTTCTAACAGTGGTGCCTCGGGCCCATTAGTGTCGCGCATACATACTGCGGGACGTACACTTGTCTTATATCTACTGGTTATAAGAAATCAGTATGCGCAGAACGCCTAGAATGCGTGGCGTGTTAGAGTTGTTTGTTCCACCGTAATGCCAAAGGAATTACAATAGTCCACGAGAGAATATGGGCCACTCGGCTACGGTACCCTACTCTAGCGGAAAACAGTAGTGTCTCTGTGGTGATGTGCCACATATGCTGGCACCGCCTGAAATTACACCGGTGGTGCTAGAGCGCTTACAGAGCGTATTTTGATTGAAAAAGTGTTGCCAAATGTGCTATCATAACCATCATGTTTGGCATGTAGTGTAAGATGATCGTCAGTTAAAACGAAAGGCTCGCTCAAATTCAGCCATATGGTTTAATTTTTCGAGCACCGCAATTACGGCACAGTTTCACCAAGCTTGGCCAGTTCCTAAGACACTTGGCACAGTCTGTACAAAACTTGGCATATTTTTGCCTCGCTTGGCACGTGCCAACTGGTGAACTTAATTTCTGAAAATTGGCTCACCCTCTAGCAACTCAGCCTGCACCCTTCACAGATATTGTTACCAATATAAGTTTTTGAAAACTCTTATAAAGAGATTTCCAAGAATATTTACATTGATTTCTTCAAACCTAAAAAGGTTTGCATAGGTTATTTTAAGGTTATTTAAGGTCAACAGAGAAGGGAGCAGGAGGGAACATTCTGCAAAGAGTGAGACTATAGCAACGGTTTGACATATATGAAAAATTAAAATAAATTATGGTAGCATAATCTATGATTAAATCATGGTTGCAGTGGCAGACGCAACTTTATTATGAACTAAACCGGCCCATAGTATCAAAACATTAAAAAACGCGTTTGAAAAAAACTGGTAACTGAGAAAAAAAATATCATTTGTAGCTGATTAAGGAGTGGTAATGAATGGGCAGGGGGTGTTTTTCGGATATTTTTTACAAAAAAAAATTAAAAGCGCATCAAATTTGTTTATATGAATTTTCTTACTTTTTTGCGAAATGGACAAAAATTTCGGTTAAGTTCAAATTCCCTAACTTCCTGGATACAGCCTTTCCAAAATATCAAAACAATTACGTAGGTTCGAAATAAAATGCGCACTGTTGTAATAACGTTGGCTAAAATCCCTACATATGAACTTACAGTCCCCTGGCTTGAACAATCAGGAAAATCACTTTTCTGCATAGGTAGCACTGTGTCATCTTTTTTTTGTGCTGCTATTAGGGCACAGGAAAATCATAGAGAGCTCAGGTTAAGGGAAGGGCCCAGTTTAAGGGAAATCCATTTTACAAAACTATATCTTCAACAAAACTTTAACAAAAACTATATCTTCATATATAATATGATGAATAACGTCCTTATTGTAGCTTATTACCATAAATGACGCTATAGTATAATTATGTGATGACGTGTATAGTAACTGGGGTTTGTTCTTGACTATATCCACCTAAGCAGAAACTGATTTTTTTTTTCTGTGCGTTATATATATCAACTCTCTTTCAAAGAGCAATTGTGTATTTATTTGTTTATATATTTATTTTTTTCGAAAACGACTCCATATTTTTTTTAATCAATAGTGAAGGACGCACTCTAACCAATAGCAACCGAAATATTAAAATAAAACTCCTGTTTTCGACAAAACTGAATTATCATGTGCAGGGTGATGCAACAGACGTATTTTTGACAATGTAGTATAACACAAATATCTTTTGAAAAGTTGCTTCTCTGGGTTATGATGTCATATTTGGGTTACTTCTCTGCCTAATTCCCTGCTGTTCGTTTTTTTCTATCTTAACCAAGAAAAAGCTGAAGGTTTTTTCCTGTATGTAATATACATCGCACATTAATCATGTTATAACCCTTATTTTCCCTAGGGGTGATCATATTGAACCAGTGTCTGTAGAAAATTACGTACAGGTTCAAATTAACTTTAAAAATCCCTATAAAATAAACACAGCTATTTATTCGAAGTGTGATAGTAGTAGGAAGCTATTAATAATTCCCGTCCCACACCACTGCTGCCATCTACAATTGATTCTAACGCCAAGTCTACATAATTTATTAACGGATTATCGATCGAGTCTAATGGGGTCAAGGTCGATTTATTTGTTGTTTCTAGGTGTAATGACTCCGAGGGGAAGTTTGCACATGCGCATTAAGGGGAAGAGATGTATTGATCGATTCGAGGGGGAAATGGATTTCCGAGAAATTGACTTACAGAATCGACGTGGACTTTATTGATTGAGTCTAACGGAATTAGAAATGGCATCACTTATTTCCTAGGAATTATCCAGGACTCTAAAGAGACAGGTATTGTATATTTAAATATGGCCTCTTTGGTCTATAGTGTCAGAGATAAATGGATATTCTATTCTTAAATATGGCTTGTCCGATCTTTATGTCAGAGTAAAAAATTGATATTCTATCGAAACCATAATAGTGTAGCTAGGAAAATCTTAGAGATGAAGAGATTAACGCGGGAATTTTTTCCGGAGAATTTCAAATGTGACAACGCAGGGATGCCGAAATGAAAGGAACACGCAGAAATTACTTTTAGGGGATTATTTGGGCGAAACCGTTTGAGACAGTCTTAGAAGATGATTTAGGCGAAACAGTTTGAGACATTTTAGAAGATGATTTGGGGTGAAACTCTGTGGTCGGTATAATACACAAGTTCCATTTGAACAGTGTTGTGAGGTCCCCTACCCCAACCCCAAAGGGCCCCATCCCCCCAAAAGGCCCCCGGGCCCCAAAAGGTCCCCCCAGGGCCCTTTTGCAAGTCCAAATATTTTTTTTGCAAGTCCAAGTGTTTGCATGTCCAAGTATTTGTTTTTGTTTATTTGAATGTCTAAAGTGTCTGTCTTTCTCTGTTTCTATGTCTGATTCTATTTGTTTGCATGTCTGGGTTGGTGTTTGCAAGTCTAAGTATTTGTATTTGTTGGTTTGAATGTCTAAAGTGTCTGTCTTTTTCTGTTTGTGTGTCTGATTCCATTTGTTTGCATGTCTGGGTTGGTGTTTGCAATTCCAAATATTTGTCTTTGTTCTTTTGAATGTCTAAAGTGTCTGTCGGTCTCTGTTTGTGTGTCTGATTCAATTTGTTCGCATGTCCGGGTTGGTGTTTACAAGTCCAAGAATGTGTCTTTGTTGGTTTGAATGTCTAAAGTGTCTGTCTTTCTCTGTTTGTGTGTCTGATTCTATTTGTTTGCATGTCTGGGTAGGTGTTTGCAAGTCTAAGAATTTGTCTTTGTTTTTTTGAATGTCTTAAGTGTCTGTCTTTATCTGTTTGTGTGTCTGATTCTATTTGTTTGCATGTCTGGGTTGGTGTTTGCAAGTCCAAGAATTTGTCTTTGTTGAATTGAATGTCTAAAGTGTAAGTCTTTCTCTGTTTGTGTGTCTGATTCTATTTGTTTGCATGTCTGGGTTAGTGTTTGCAAGTCCAAGTATTTGTCTCTGTTGGTTTGAATGTCTAAAGTGTCTGTTTTTCTCTGTTTGTGTGTCTGATTCTATTTATTTGCATGTCTGGGTTGGTGTTTGCAAGTCCAAGTATTTTTCTTGGTTTGAATGTCTAAAGTGTTTGTCTTTCTCTGTTTGTATATCTGATTCTATTTCTTGGCATGTCTGGGTTGGTGTTTGCAAGTCCAAGAATTTGTCTTTGTTGGTTTGAATGTCTAGAGTATCTGTCTTCCTCTGTTTTTGTGTGTGATTCTTTTTGTTTTCATATCTGGGCTAGTGCTTGCAAGTCCAAGTATTTGTCTTTGTTGGTTTGAATGTCTAAAGTGTAAGTCTTTCTCTGTTTGTGTGTCTGATTCTATTTGTTTGCATGTCTGGGTAGGTGTTTGCAAGTCTAATTATTTGTCTTTGTTTTTTTGAATGTATTAAGTGTCTGTCTTTCTCTGTTTGTGTGTCTGATTCTATTTGTTTGCATGTTTATGTTGGTGTTTGCAAGTCCAAGTATTTGTCTTTGTTGAATTGAATGTCTAAAGTGTAAGTCTTTATCTGTTTGTGTGTCTGATTCTATTTGTTTGCATGTCTGGGTTAGTGTTTGCAAGTCCAAGTATTTGTCTTTGTTGGTTTGAATGTCTAAAGTGTCTGCTTTTCTCTGTTTGTGTGTCTGATTCTAATTGTTTGCATGTGTGGGTTAATGTTTGAAGGTCCAAGAATCTTTCTTTGGTTGTTTGTATGCCTAAAGTGTCGGTATTTCTCTGTTTGTTTGTCTTATTCTTTCTATTTGTATGTCTTGGTTGGTTTTTGTAAGTACAAGTAAGTGTCTTTGTTGGTTTGAATGTCTAAAGCTTCTGTCTTTTTCTGTGTGTATGTCTGAATCTATTTGTTTGCATGTCTGGGTTGGTGTTTGCAAGTCCAAGAATTTGTCTTTGTTGGTTTGAATATCTAAAGTGTCTGTCTTTGTCTGTTTGTGTGTCTGATTCTATTTGTTTGCATGTCTAGGTTGGTGTTTGCAAGTACAAGTATTTGTCTTTGTTTGTTTGAATGTCTAAAGTGTCTGTCTTTCTCTGTTTGTGTGTCTGATTCTATTTGTTTGAATGTCTGGGTTGGTGTTTGCAAGTCCAAGAATTTGTCTTTGTTGGTTTGAATGTCTAAAGTGTCTGTCTTTCACTGTTTATGCGTCTGATTCTATTTGTTTGCATGTGTGGGTTGGTGTTTGCAAGTCCAAGTATTTGTCTTTGTTGGTTTGAATGTCTAAGATGTCTGTCTTTTTCTGTTTGTATGTCTGAATCCATTTGTTTGCATGTCGGGGTTGGTGTTTGCAAGTCCAAGTATTTGTCTTTGTTGGTTTGAATGTCTAAAGTGTCTGTCTTTCTCTGTTTGTGTGTCTGATTCTATTTATTTGCATGTCTGGGTTGGTGTTTGCAAGTCCAAGAATTTGTCTTTGTTGGTTTGAATGTCTAAAGGGTCTGTCTTTCTCTGTTTGTGTGTCTGATTCTATTTGTTTGCATGTCTAGGTCGGTGTTTGCAAGTACAAGTATTTGTCTTTGTTTGTTTGAATGTCTAAATTGTCTGTCTTTCTCTGTTTGTGTTTCTGATTCTATTTGTTTGCATGGCTGGGTTGGTGTTTGCAAGTCCAAGAATTTGTCTTTGTTGGTTTGAATGTCTAAAGTGTCTGTCTTTCTCTGTTTGTGTGTCTGATTCTATTTGTTTGCATGTGTTGGTTGGTGTTTGCAAGTCCAAGTATTTGTCTTTGTTGGTTTGAATGTCTAAAATGTCTGTCTTTTTCTGTTTGTATGTCTGAATCCATTTGTTTGCATGTCGGGGTTGGTGTTTGCAAGTCCAAGTATTTGTCTTTGTTGGTTTGAATGTCTAAAGTGTCTGTCTTTCTCTGTTCGTGTGTCTAATTTTATTTGTTTGTATGTCTGGGTTGGTGTTTGCAAGTCCAAGTATTTGTCTTTGTCGGTTTGAATGTCTAAAGTGTCTTACGTGCAAGCACACGCGGAAACATCAAAACCATGGGGTTCTCCGACATGCTAAATCTCTAATGGGGGGTTTTCATTTAAAAGTTTGTTCTTATTCTAATGGGGGTTTTTTCAATTAATTCTTTATCTGGGGGTATTCAATTAAGTCCTTATAGGAGGGTTTTCAATTAAAAGTTTATTTGGTGATTCGCAAGTAGCATCCTACAGTAGAGGGGGAACTTCGTGTGGTGGGGGGCATAAATCAGTGGTTCAAATGGGGAGCGTAAATTGATGGCCATACTGAGTCGAAATCAGATTGAAAGGATTCAGGCTCCCTTGAGAGTGGTTGGAGCCACAAGGACTAACTATCTTGAGAAATACTAACATAAAGAGAAATAAATAAGAAGGTAATTTTTACTCACATGATCGGTACAAAGCTTGTCAGCAATATCAAAAATACTTCACAGTCATGGACACTAAGATAAAATTGTTGTCTGGGGCAATACAACGCAAAAGTTATTTCACAGATAATAAATGTTTTCAAAAGTTCATTCTAAACCGATAGTAGACTGCAAATAGACTCACATAAGACTGCTTCTAGACTCACATAAAACTGATCATAGACTCCAAATAGACTGACTCAAACTTGCTAAGTTCCAAGCAACTATACCCTGCGATTTCGCCGAAGGTTACATTCAGGCGTTGCTAAAAAGTACATTATACTGGTTCTATTGGTTCAGACTGTATGTCCTATATTCCTATTGGACAGGGATGTACCAATTAGCTAGTTTAATTTAAATAACTTTGATACAATTTATAACTTTTAAGACTTCACTTTGGAATTTTTCTTGAACAAAATAAAGTTTTACATTGTAATTATAGTGGAATACATAGTTCTATTTTGTATCTCGAGTGACCATTTTTCGTATAATAAATTCTACCATGTCTTGACAGTTTGGAAATTCAAACTCAAGATTTAAATTACATTGTTTGTCGCCTGTCATGTACAATTGGTCACGCTGATGTTTATTGCTGTTACAAGATTTTTGTTGGAAAGATTTGTTGGAAAGATTTTTTCGTAGAGTTACAATTGTAATACAATTGTCTCGCTACTTTTTAAATTCGACAATTAAGTGTTACTTGATCTATGGGTTATTTCAATTGTCGGGTTCGTATTTTGGGCGATTTTATTTTACTTGGGTAATTTTAATTGGAAAATTTCGGGGTTTTGAAAATTGATTCCATTACATATCATCCTTCCCATTCTTAACGATGTCCTCATCGTTGTGTTACCACTACTCTTTCTAATCTTTCAAATCTTGATCTCGCTTTTTTTTAAAATTTAACTTGGTACTTATTATTTAAACTAACTCAGCTTTGGTAAGATATATATTTTTTCTTCATATTCCCGATTGCTTTATGAGACTACATATATTAAAACATTACTTTAAAGTCCATCACCTATTCACTCTATTTGACGAAAGGGCCAAAGAGTTTCTATTGACTAACACATTTGGTTATATGATTACGTATATAATTGTTACTTCCTCCACCTAATACTAAAATTACCTTCACCTGATATGCTAATAATTCTACATGGTTTTAATTAATTAAGTTCTGCTTTTGCAATTATTTTACTACTTGACATGGTACACGTTTACCTCTTCTAATACTAGACTATACTTCCACCTGACGCCATATTGACACGATAAGTAACTGACTTCAAGAGCACTGATATGTATGGATTAAAAGAATTTACAAATAAAAAGTTTGACACATTGATAGGTTTAAGCTTAATGTCTGATTGCAACACTGGGATAATATAGCTTGCACTTATTTTCATCTGTTTTATGAAAAGTTTCTCAATATTCACTAAAGTTATAAGTTAGATACATAAGATTCACACTTACTTCATCATTCTACGTGTCTATGATACTCACATACGTTGTCACTTTACCTTGCGTTTCCGTTTAATTGATTACTGGGTTGGCTAATTGTTTATGGTTTGTCTTCCTGGTGTTTCACTTTTTGCCACTTGTTCCTTGGGATAAACGTTTTTGTTGTCCTTAAGCATGAATCTTTGCACAAAATTACCCGTGCGTGATTTTTCACGTCATATAAAAGGGGTTGCTGTTACAGATTCGTTGAAATTTTTCCTGGGTAAATAACCCTTTGGGAATTAATTATATGACATGGGTATCCTGATTGCCGGACTGGGTGACTCTTTTTGGGCACTTCTACCCTTTGGAAAATTTTATACTCGTACAGTCTATGTTTCCCGTAGATTGTTCGCGTTTAGTCTTTGTTTTACTTGAATAAAGGGCTGTGTTACGATATGTAAGGGTAATTATGGTTGGATCAAAACTTGATCTCAGGTTCTATGTTCGACACATTGTCTTTTATTCTTGTTTAATGATAAACTATCATTGAGTGCTTAGTCATGGGGTTATGGCTAAGATAACTTGGTTTGGTCTCTTCTCTGACACTTTATTTTGGGAAAGTTTGCACGTACAGTTTATATTTCCCGCAAAATTGATTATGTTTGGTTCTTCT
This sequence comes from Artemia sp. Qi Xiang Cuo, assembly GCF_049724085.1. Taxonomy (NCBI): domain Eukaryota; kingdom Metazoa; phylum Arthropoda; class Branchiopoda; order Anostraca; family Artemiidae; genus Artemia; species Artemia sp. Qi Xiang Cuo. The sequence goes on along the minus strand of NC_142802.1, from coordinate 9,543,138 downwards.
TCACTGGAGGATGGTTTGGTTTTGCGACATCTAATAATGATTGGATAGGGTCAAAACTTAAACTTGGGATCTTGGTTCAACATATTGTCTCTGATTTGGGGCTTAAGATATATAATCTTTGAGGGATTGCCTCCAGGGTTATTCTTGGTCCTTGGGATTTAATATTTGGGACCTTGCCGTCTAAGGATAGTTATTTGATGGATTTTTATGCAGTTTTACGACATGACTGGTCGGGATGGTTCTCTAGGTAATCATTAATTCGGATATATACATATATATGGGGTTCTCGGTTTGCCGACATTGTTTGAGGTAGTGTTACCTGGTACTAGGCTTGGGTGACTTAGATAGTCATCAGGGTATTGTCTTCAGGGGTTTCTATGGTGAGCAATTATCGATGGTTGACGAATGATGAGATTAGATGCTACTGGGTTGTATCCGTGTTGCGTGCTGGTACACCAATAATGAATTTGCACAGATTACTCTTTCCTGGAATATAAATATCTAGGCAGAATCATATGCTCCTTAGAATTACGTAAGTTAAAACACATACGGTAATAATACACAATTTATACAATATTATACGGGGACTATTGTTTGAAATAATAGTCGTAATTAGTCGTACTAATAATATCAATTTAATATGGGTATGGTTAAACTTAAAGGTAAAATGAATAAGAGCAATTTCCATGCTTTTACATGCATATTACAACAACACTATATTGCTGTGAGGTGAGCTCAGTAATCATAAGAAAAATGATTGAATATACGAACAATAACACAATATTAAGATTTCAAGATTAATTCTTATATATATACATGTATATTTGGCGCACGTTCAGCATTAATTATATTTTAAATATTACCAACACTCGACAACTTCAGCATTTTTACTTTCCAATTGTCTAACTACGCCTGAGGTAGGTTAAATAGTTTTATGAGAGGTCTCGATTTACAACAAATTTTCAAGTCTTTACTGTTTACGTGCGTCCCTGCTGCTTAAGAAATACATCTTTGCAGCCGCATGGATTTACGCAAACAATAAGTAGAAATTTAGGACTGGACATGGCACGAATGAGGACCTCTACTCCCACTCGCTCGATCATGTCCTCCCTTACTTTTTTTTGGCTCAAGGATTATCAGAGAGTTCCGGGTTTAGGTTTTGCATCTCACTCGATTCGATGCGGTCTGTCCTTGCTCTTTTTCTACGTATTCTCATAATTTTTCCGTAATTCAGGGTCAATAGCATTCTTATGGTCAGAGAAATCACGAATACGAGGCCTATCGTGAGGAGCAAATTCCACCAAAAATTTTTTGAGAATAATCCGCATCAACTTTCGGAACACTCCAATTTTTTATTTTCAATAGTAAATAGGTGGCTTTGAGAATCTAAAGTCTCTATTATTTCTGTTAGTGGTTAGGTTGCCATGATCTTCTCTATTTTTTACCACATTGTGGCTTTTACCTCTTTGTTATCAATATTAGGAATTGTATGTGATAAATTTAATGGTTTGAAATTGACCATCTTTGGACTTATTATATTCGTGCTAGTGGTTATCCGTGGTGTTTGTACCGTGGCTTCTTTGGTTACTAATCGACACCCTTGTTTTATGGCTATTGTTCCCACGTCTTGTAATAGTAATTCAGTTCTGTAGCTTGGATCGATTCTTTCTGTGTTGTTATGAAATGATATGGTCCCAATTGTTTCTCTTGGGACAAGAAATAGCCACAGATCATTCCTAAGGTTAATATATATCTTTCGTTTTTTAATTCCTACTAGCGCTTCACATGGATTAGAAATTTCTTCGTGTTGTGTTTCTTTTAAAAATATGTCTAACATGCAGGATCCAGATTTTACGTTATAAATAGGCAGGGTTAACTGACATACTAGATTTTTGAATGCTACGCATTCCTTAAGGTCCTGTGGATTTGCTAAGGCATATTTCCTCCTATCTTGATCGACTAGCAAGTATTCCGCTTCGGGGGTGATAGTCTTGAACGAATTAGTTCTACCTATATTGGCTGGAAACGTAGAAATTTTATACAAGTCATATATGGATTGTTGATTTATTAATGGAATTGTTACTACTGCAAATAGTTGTTCGTTTATTTCCGTGATGTGAATCTTTAGTTTGGTGTAATAGTGGAATAGGTTTGCTACTTCTGGTTCCGTTGGTAGATATAGACCGAACGTTAGATGTGTTTTTATTTCATCTAAGATACTTTTTAGGTTCGAAGTGTCCACCAGGTCATATGACAAGGCTCCTCCAGTAAGGGCAAATAATACAAATTCAAATAAAGAAAGAAAAACGAGCAAAAATTGGGTTTTTATAGGCCAAATGAAGATACTGAAATTCAAATTTGCTGACGTCAGTTGGCAGGTTAAGTAATGACATTGTCACTATGTCTAGTGATACCATGGTGAGGCTCGAATCAGAAATCACATGATCTACTTCATTTTTGAAATAATTCATCATGTTTACTGTCTTTGATATTTTCTTTGAGATTGCCTCAATTTTGTCTCTCTGATAATTGGCCATACTGGCTTGTAGTTTTTGGAGATGTAAGGTCACGTTCATGGCGTTATTTAGTTTTCTCACGTTTTCTCTTAGGATATCTTGGTCTTCTTCAGTTGATAGCCCGAATAAGCGTGAGGCCAATTCTCCCACGATTGGTATTAGACTAGGTGATCTGCGGTATTTGCTTTTTCGAAAAAATACTTCGAAGATTCTTGTGGTACTTTGCTTTAACTTTTGTATTTCTGTATTGAATAATTCAAATAGTGCTTGTAGTCTCTGTCTATACAAAGTTAAGAAGGATTGGTGAATTGATACTCTTATCAATTCTCTGGTAATGATTTGACGTTTTCTTTGATTGGTTCGTCGGCCATGGCCAGTTTGGCACATGTATATTTCCCGTCAATTGTCCAACACCTCTCGGGTACGTATTTTTCCTTCTTTTTACTTTCAGAAAATTTTCTTTTCTTATCCGAATGGTAACCTTGAACGAATATAGTTTGAGTCTCGGTATGCAATACTGAGAGTCTTGCTCTTAAATTTATATACATTTTGCCGAAGGAGTGGGTCTTTGTAAATGCTGGTCCTGTGGACCATGTCCATTTTGTAAACGTCGCTTGTTTCAAATGCGTTAGGGTAACTAGTTTTTCTGGAGATAGTTCGTGGAGTTTGATTAACTCTGTACTTGCATTGGTTGTGATGTCCGTTAGTGAGGGCTGTATTTCCTCTGTTCTTGTCTCGAGTTTGGGCGTGGTTGTCGATGTATTTTTCTTTCCTCGTGGCTTGTCTATATTTTTCAAATTTTTTCTTTTGGTGATACTTTCTTAGTAACGTTGCTCGCCGTATGGTCTTGCCATAGTTGCTTGAGGTATTTCCATGTGCTTGGTAATTCATTTAACATGGCGTAATTTCCATCATAGTGTTTATTTTTCTTGGAAGTTGTCAGGGAGGAACTTGTGGTATATTTTGTCGTAGTATGTTCGCTTCTGGAACCGTCTACATTACTTAATGCTCTTCTCTTTCTGTTTTCTCTGTCGTTAGTCCCTAGAGCCTTATCGATTTCTGCCATTTTCTTGTCAAAGTCATCTATTAGGAACTTCGACTTTAGTTTAGGAATAATCGGGGGTAGATCTCCTTTATTTTCCTTATGGTGCATGTCTTTCGTCGTCTGCAGGGTTTTGTCTGATTTTAAGAATTGGAATATTGAGTCCATTAGTTCATTAGTGTTCTTCTCTAGTCTCATTACTTGTTGAAACAGGGTTTCAAACGGCTTAGGATCCAGTTTCATAAATATCTTCCAAGCATTGTGACTTGCAACTAACGAATTCTCTTGTCTGAAGTTGCTTCGAGTCTGGCTGTAGTTTGGGCAACAAAGATTATCATGAAATTTGTTAGCCACATCCTTTTTTTTGCTGTTTCTGGAATTAATATGTCATTAAACATAATATAGGTAGATTTCTTATGATTGATAATCGAATGAGAATTTAGATTCCTATTATATGGGATTTTTTTTTTCGGGGAAAGAAACAAGGAGAGATTAAGATTCGTGGTCATAGAATTTATTGATTGCTTATGGTAAACATACGACTGATTCTTAGGCTGGGGGGATAGTTATTTTGGATGGTTTCGTTCAAGGGTTTTTCCCTTAACTTAAAGGGTGTGTGGGTTGACTTTGATTTACAGCGTAGCAAATTATTTCAATAGAGAAGGTTTTCTTAACTTTTGGTTGCTTTTAATTTCGATTCATTGGTTTTTATTCTTTTAAATATAATTTCTTTTCTTTTTGCTCTATATATTACGTTTTTGGATTGAAGAGATATTGTTTGTAGTTTTTTATTTCTTGGAGTGGGTCGTGTTGACCTTGTTATTTTACGCAGTTTGAATTTCCCTCAATTTTGTAGACTAATTTTTGTTTTCTACATTTGTCAAGAAGCAATAAATCTGTCTGACATGGACCTTTAACGTACCAGTACCGAACTTTATATTGTTTTTGCAATTTTTTTATCTTATGTCGTATATAATGGAGGTACTGGCCCTTTGTGCCGGTATATTCTATACCCAATTTTCCTCTTACGGGTCGATACTTGGGTGTATTCGCTAAACTTAGTCGGAAGCTATATGATCCTATATCATATTTCGTAGATTTATGTTTGACATACCACTTTTTCACGAAAACTTTTTCCCCTCGATTTATTTACAATGAGAATTGCTGCTGAGTATATCATATTTTCTTTTGCGTGCCTTATAGTTATGAACTCTGTGTTGATAATTGCCTTGGGCATTGTTTTGAAATGAAAGGTAGTTTCTATTGACTTTTGTCTAGTTAATTTTTTCAAGATTAGTTACAATCATGGTATACTCTAAGTCGAGGTCAAACTACCTTTTTGCCGGTATTTCCTCATACATCGGGTACTTATTCGTTCGACATAATTCGATCCTTTGAAAGCTCCATATTAACCAATAATGAATATGTACTTTGAATGGAGAGTAAGGTAACTTCAGGTCGAAGTTGAACTACTTTTTCACCGGTGCCACCTTGCACAAGGCTATTTGTGTATTCGACCGTAATTCGATTCTCTAAAGTTCCATACAGGTTTAAAAGTATTGAGACTTTCGAGAAACTACCTTTTTTTCTGTCATTTTATTAACAATGTATTGAAATCCCTGGACATTCACTCTAATTCATAGTTTTATAAATATTAATACACTACTAATTTATTCATATAATGCACTTTTTAAACAATGAGAATCTATTCACATAGACATAACACTTCAGGTAATGTTGGCGGGCTCTTCTATTATTCGTTTTATCGAGATTATTTATATAATGTATTACGGTAATTACTTGGCGAAAAAAAAAAAAAAAAAAAAAAAAAAAAAAAAAAAAAAAACTGTCTTCTTACTTTAGTAACTCATATAAATGAGCACTTGAACAAGGTCTAGACCCCACTCAACCATCCAGTTCCCCAGGACAAAACAGTATATCCAATTCGACAATCCGAAAATCAGGTCCAAAATAGAGCAAAAATCAACATCAATAAGTATACGTCAATGTTCCGAAACAAAGCTATAGCACCTTAAATCTACAAAAACATTATATTCCTAAGGTGATCACCACATATAGGGGCTCATCAGATGAAAACTCATTGCCTAAATGGGTTTCGGCGCTTAAATTTCATTACCCAGGCAATATGTTTGGCCTTCTTAATTTATGGTATTTAACTTTCACTGATATCCTTGGGTTCCATTTTTGTTCGAGTTGTTCTTAGTAAGGAAATACTTTGTAAGGGCGTCTGCCCACAAAATAATCAACCGTGCACCTACGCCCTTAATAGGTATTCCCCACGCATCGGACTTCCTGCCCATCTTCATTCCAGATTCCCGTATGGTCACTTGTGTTATCACTTTTTCTTCTAATGGTATGGGTGAGGTAGGGTAATTCTTGCGGATCACTTTTTATAGAGAGATTAGTTGATTTTCTCATGAGAGTCCCCAGGCCAGACTATTATGACCAATGGGATAAAAGGCACCACAGGTCACAACAGTTGACCAGCGGGCCCCGACTGTTTAGGGTCATTTCTTTCAACTGTAGTTTATAATTCTTTATTTTTCATCGTTCATATTTATAACTGGGTAGTAGTTTCTCATAGATAGCTTAAGACCAATCAGGAGGCAGAGGGGTAGTAGACACCACTTCCACCCGACTGTCCAAAGCTTCCCACTACTGAGGGTTCATCCATTTGTCAGTTATTTTTTTGTTACGTAATCACAACTCGTATCTGTATAGTTGTTTTTCATAGAGAGCCAGGAGCAAACGGAAATGGGAACGGGATAATAATAACACCACTCCCACTCACCTCTGGACACCGTTTCCCACGATTGAGGGTATATTTGTCGAAGAATTTTGACAAATAGGCAGTTATAGTATTTGCCAAGCGATTTCTTGTTGTGTAATCAAGTCTCATATTTGTGTAATCTTTTCTCAACAGAAGGTGAGAGTCAAGTGCTTGCGTGGTGGGATAATATACACCACGCCCATCTTTGGCTCTGACCTCCTATGATCGGGGGCCCATCCGTTTTCACTATCGCGTATCCTATGGATATTTGAATCATTCCTCCTATACCACTTTCAAAGTATTTCATGGGGTTGTTCGCTGATTATTTATTTATTTCGTTTTTATGAATGAGAATTGTCGTGTATATTGAGCTCTTACTACTTAAGGAGAGTAAAAAAAAATTATTCTTGTTACCTCCTGGAATGGGTAGGGTACCCCTACTGATTTTTGACTAAAAGTGTGTTCTTACTTAGTTTAGAGTGGATTTTTGAGCTTAAACCGTTAAAGGAAAAGTTTTAGCATATTTTGCGCTAGCATATTTTAATTAATGCGAGAACTGGCGATCAGTTTGAAGGAGTTCATAAATTTTCATTTAGAATTTAATGCGGGCATTCGATCCCTATACTTGGTTAAATCCTCCTATCCAACAATCTTTTAAGTATTTGAATTTAACAATATTTTTTTAAACAATCTTTTTAAGCATCCGTGGTTATTGTGTATCATGTCAGCGTGAACAAATTCCATTAAGGCCGAGGTTTGAAAATACAAACTCATCTTTTAAGGCTTTCAAAAATTATGCTATTAAACTGTAAGGCATTTTCATTTATCGCCAAACTTTATTCAGCTTTGATTACCTTCTATTAAAATATCTGTTGATTTATTTTCTTTCGTTTTGTATTCGATTAATTAAAGAGAGTTAATTTATTTTATATTGAAGGCGGTTCTTCCTTGATTGCTTATTCTGATAGCTATTCTTTAAGTTGAATCGAATGAAGATTTGTTTATTGGTCTCTATTCAAATAACATTTTCAGAATATGTAGGACTAAATTCCTTATTTCAGGGTCTTTCAAGATTGTGTAAAATTAGTGTGACACAAAGGCTTGCTAGTCGGGATTAAATTTTCCCTTCAAAATAGTTAAAAAAAAATATCAATGTTTAATTTCTCGACTTATTCTTCCTCCGTGGCAGATTTATCGCCATGTGGCAGGAGTAGTTATCCTTATGCGCGATATTATCTAAAATTTGTGAATGCACAAAAATTGAATTTCCTCGTTTTCCCTAAACGAAATTAAGATATGTTATACATGATGTATTAGATCATGGGCAATTAGAGTTAGTTTTAGTCCCAATTTAAATTTCATAAGTTATAATGAGGTGTAAGCTATTTATTATGAAGTCATTGGAGATGCGACCGAAAGATATGAGAATTAAATTATACAAAACGCGGTATATAAAACTTCATTGTTTTTAATTTTTTTGAAGTTAAAATCATTTCGTACAAGAATCCTATCTGGGTAATGATTTCACAATATTGCGAAAAGAAGGTATTAAGATGTTGTTAACATATAATATTTTAAGCATTTTGCTACTGAGCTATTTATGGCACATCGTGTTCCTATTTCGGGCCATTCTACTTCTGTGGCAGAAAAAGTGCCATATGGCAGAGGTATGATATTACCTCAAATTTTGCATGGATATATGTATGCGTTTAAATGGGCGCTTTGCCTAAGGTATAAGAATTTCCATACGACTCAGAATTGTCATATTTTTCAATTTTTCTATTCTTTTTCCTCCTGTTTATAATTCATTCAGTAGTATTATCGTGTGACTCATTATGTTTCTGAAAGGAATCCGTTTGATTTGCCTATTTTGATGTCGCGGCGCCACACGTTGGTGCCACGAAGATGCCACACAAAATTGCCAAGCGACAAGAGGGGTTTCATATGTTTGATCATAATATAACATATATTTTCTGTTGCTTTTTTTAGTTCAATCACGATATTTATTACTAGGTTGGCCTTTTACCGAGATTTGATTTGAAGAGAAAGTTTCTATGTTTATTAAGCCTTTTTCTTATATCTTCCAATTCAGGGTTTTTTAAACGTGTTTCTGAAAAAAAACAAATTTGAACTTTGGGCCGTTGTTAGTAAGTTACAGGTGCTAGGACACAGGTGCTGAGCGACAGGTTACTAGGATTCTATTTACCTATTCATAAAAATTTTGGCGAGTTATGGCTTCCACTTTCGTTTGATTACATTAGAAATTATTCTTGAATCACTCATACTCCCTATAAATGTTCGTTTTTCTTTTATTAATTCTAGTTCAAACTCATGCATGTCTTAGTAAATACTTATTTTTTGAACTTTTAAATAGCGTGCATTTCGTGGAGCTTGATTTTCATTGATAACATGTCGCTTACTATGTTAAATTTCTTCTTTGGGGGGATAAAGTTTAGCAGGGATCTAAGGCCGTGACTAGTTTATAAGGTTAGTAGAAATTATTAAATACTGTATTTCTCATTATATGAGCCCTTATGAATTATGATAATTTTTGGAAGAATCTTCTTATTTGTACATTAATTGGTTAGTTTGTGAATAATCTTGGTTGCTAATCTGTACATTGGCATGTCTGGACGACATGTTGCGGGACTTACGTCTTTTGCGAGAACCCATATAAATTGGATTACACTATTTTTTTGCAATTTCTCGAGAATTAGGCTAAAACCACGGCCTTATCCTTGCAGGTAACTATAACGCAGGTTAGTTTAAGAAGTTCCCGTCAAAGAAAGGGTTTTGAATTATACATTAATTTTTAGCGGTCACTCATCTTCGAGACCCATTATTTATTGTCTGTTTTCTGAAGCAGAATAATATCTGCTATTGTCAAAGAGACATTAGCCTAGTTATACAAATTGCCCTCCTTTATTTTTCTCTCTTTTTTTTTGCCACGACGAATTATTGATTGATTGACGCAAGGATCATTTTCACGACACGTGCTATTTGGTTGCACCCTAAATATTGTGTCTACTTCCTTTATCTGGGAGTTACGATATTTTAGGATTTCAATAATTAGTTTTATGCTTTTACCCTTTCGGAAAGCTATTCTAGTAAACTGCTTGTTTCATATATATATATATAACATACGACTGATTGCTGGATTGTAAGCGAATAATTTTATTCGAGACGAGTTTCGCATTTGGCTTTACAGGTTTGAGATTATTTTCCAATTACATTACAAAACCTCTTGAAAGTTAAGGAATCGTCTGGCCTAGGAAAAAGTTTTTATTTTGTTATTCTTATTGTTACAGGTTATCCTTCTTATTCTGTAATTGCGCGGTTCATTTTCGTACGCTTTGACTCGTTTTCATTAAACCGAAAGTCTCAATAGACTAAGGCCGTAAAACTGCTCTTTTCAGGTTTTTCTCGTGCCCTGCGCATTTTTTGGGACTTATTTTTAAAATTTAAGGATTATACTGCCCTTGAGGTTTTGTTTATATCCATGGACTTATCTCATGTTAAGGATTATATTGCATTTCTATAGGTTAAAACTTACGTGCAAAGATTAGTATTTTAAATTCTACAATTTTGGATTATTTTTACATTCAGGGCTATTGATCTTTTTTTTGATTCCTTAGCAATTATTCCTTTTACTTATTTAGGTTCCGAAACTGACTAGCACATTATTTCATGTATTTTGGATAAGTATTTTTGTATTTTGGATAATCCACGCCAACCTATAATCAAAATATGATCCAATATCAATATATAAATAAAGATATATCGAAAATATCAACACTTGAGAACAAAAGGGATTTTTTAATCTTGTTATTTTCACCGGGGTAATTTTTATCTTATTGCTGAAGTTGGCGTTTTTATTCTTTGGTATTTAATGAACAATTTATCATGGTAAGTTATTTATTCCTATGATCTTTAGTTTTCAGGTGAAAGGAATGTTCATTATAGGTATCCAAGTAGCTCAGAGTACACAACGGTATACGGGTCAATTATTCTTATTATTAATAAAAAGATGAAAAGGGAAAGTTGTTTAATTCGAGGACATTATGCTTAGGTGATCCGACTAAACTATCATAAATCTTAGTGGTTTCAACTCCGTTTGGAAACTACGGGCTTTGATTTATTATCGTATCAACGCTTTACATGGGGTCAATTGAACTGTGTACGCAATTAATGACATTTGAGGTAAATAGTATGATTTTCTTTGAAAAGCCACGACGTTATTTTTTCCATTCAATCTATGAGAGATGTTTAATGCCATTTGTAGGGGCTCTTTTTTTCTGACCTTTATTTGAAAGAGTGCATTTGGTTACTATTTGCACCAAAGCCCTTTTTGAGTTTTACTGTGAGCAGTGGGTCCCAAGAATTAGCATTTTACATAGGGTCACTTAAAATGCATAAACAATTTCTAACGTTAAGAGGAGTGGTATTATTTTAGTAAAAAAAATTGCGAAGAGAGATTTTTTTTGTCTCGTTTGGTGATTTGCAGGGGTCTTTAAATAATTAAATTTTTTTTAAACGTCAGAAGAATGCTTTCAGTTCCCATTGGCCACTTTTAATTTTCTTTTTATTTTACCGATAAGGATGATTTTTTTTTGATAATTTGATCTTTTCGTCATCACATGTCTTGCATACGGTTTAAAGATTCATCTACGTCACCAAAGAAAAGATATATAATTCTGCTTAAAATTAGTTTTAATTAGGGATTTTTTTTGCCGAATTCTGGAGTTTATATGTCGATTCGAATGATTGGCGACCGATTTTATTTTTCTTTTAGTAGGTCTACACGGACAAATTTGAAAGATTAGTCAAGACTGATTTTGTTATTTAGATTGACGGAAACTCTATATTTGTGGCTTGGTTAACTATTATGTTTCTACATGCTAAAAAACCATGCCTCACATCATTACTACCCTCATATATGTATATATATATATATATATATATATATATATAGTAGTAGTAGTAGTAGTAGTAGTAGTAGTAGTAGTAGTAGTATATATATATATATATATATATATATATATATATATATATATATATATATATATATATATATATATATATATATATATATATATATATATATATATATATATATATATATATATATATATATATATATATATATATATATATATATATATATATATATATATATATATATATATATATATATATATATATATATATATATATATACACACACACACACACACACACACACACACACACACACACACACACACACACACACACACACACACACACACACACACACACACACACACACACACACACACACACACACACATATATATATATATATATATATATATATATATATATATATATATATATATATATATATATATATATATATATATATATATATATATATATATATATATATATATATATATATATATATATATATATATATATATATATATATATATATATATATATATATATACCTCTAATCACCAAACTGAGAATCGTTGGTTATAATTAATGCGTTAAAACCTTGTACATATTTCTATCGAATGTGTATTTTAGATCGCCTAGTATTTTATGACTTTTATAGCCAGTTAGCGTGGATACTTCCGGTAAATTTTTCTTGTGATTAAACTCGGACTGCCTTATTATATTTTTTTGAAAGAGTGATTTTTTATTTTATTTTTTGAGTTCTTACTGTCATAAGGGGCTACTTATGATTTGTGTAATTGAACGTCGCGTGTCTTATGATTGGCTATTATGATAATTCTAATGATAATAACAGGATATTTCTAAAATAAGGTTTTACGTTGGACCAATTGTCTAACTTGACCAATTGTCTGATTATCTTGTTCGCGTGCGTTTTTTGAATTTGGATAAGTTATTAACTAAAAATTGATCTCAGAAGAGTTAGGATTGATCCTAAAGGAACCCTTAGTATATCAAACCTTGAAACACAAAAGAATCAAGCCTTTCGAGGCTCGACACACCGAAAGCCTCCTCAGATCCGCATTTGAATACTCATCCTTATGCACTATATACAATTATATGCCAAGTGATTCCTAGTGATCCTCATGTTTACCTACTCTGAGGGCTACCCGGGACAGGCAAAGCTAGGACGGCTGTCAATTACACTTTCTCTTCTATGGCTGAATTTATAATATTTTTTTTTTCGTCCAAAATTTAGGAAATACTATATTCTGCTCAGCAGAAATATAGGTCCTCTAGTTTAACGTGGATTGCGCACGTTATATTAGGCTATCGCTATATCCTATTGCTATACGCTATATCCTATAATGTGTGCACCCTTTACTATATTAAACTTGTAAAAAAAAAAAATTCATTTAAACGAAAAAGAATTTTTACCTCCTTTTTGAGTTTAATTAACAGCCATGATTAATATTTTCCTAGTTTTCTGTATCATCTGGTAATGGTTGCATTTTGGGCGTTCCTTGTGGTGAAGAGATCTCTGATGAGTCTTGGTCAGTTGTATCAGTCATTTGCATATTGGGGTATTGGGTCCTAATAGATACGTTATTGTCCGTTGGGGTGTTTTGTTGAATAGACTCTATTTGGGGTTTTACATGGTGATGCCGGGCTTGGTTTGGGATTGTGAAATACAAGAATTGTGATGAATCTTCGTTGTAATTGTTAGCAAGAATATTTTCCAAATGGGGGTTGAGGGGTAGGTCAATTTCAACTGTAAAATATGTTGCTACCATTTTCTCTAAGTTTGAACAGAATTCTTTTTTTTTGCTATTCTCTGTTAATTTCGGCTTGGTTTTCCTTCAGTTGTTTCTCTAAGCTGTCCTGTTGTAGTTTAATTATTTCTTTCTGTGCTTTTAAGTGGTCGTATTTATGTTGTAAGTCTAGGAGCTTTACTCGTTCGGGTGCCAGGGCTTCTTGTACCGCTATTGTTGCGAAAACAGTAATTTTCTATAATCTTGCACTTTTTTTTACCAATTTTTTGCATTTTATTATATAATACTTGTAATTTTAGGATCTTGTCGGGATAATTATATCCCTTAACAAGCGTGGCGTCACTTATTGATTCCATTTCATTCTGGATTTTGGCGGTCTGCTCCTTAACTTCCATAAACTGGGTCTCAATAAATTTATCCATTTGTTTGGTTAGTAGGATCACATTTATTTTTTTGTTCATTTTTTCTTTGAAAGCCTTAACTTCACTAAGAGATTTAAGTGTGGCTTCTATCATATTCTCGATTTTCAGTCTTTCTGTTATCAATTTTGCCGAGGCGTCTAGAAGTTTCGATCGTATCTGAAATAGCTGGTCCATAGTGCTTCCGTCTGTAACGAGGTGGCAATACTTTTTTTGGAGGAGAGTTTGAGCAATTCTTGTTCTGCTTCTATCTTCAGGGTTTTTATCAAGCCAGGATTCAGTTTATCTGGAAAAATTAACTATTAACTTCCTTTGACCTTTTACGGGTAGCTTCCATTGGAGTGTCTTATTCATACACCTTTGTTTTAGGGTTTTTTTTCAAGACGCTCATTTCGTCTTAGTGTTATTTTATGAGTTTTTGGGGTACTTGATCTCTAGACGTATTTCCATTTATCTGGTTTTTTACTTACTCTGCCAGACTTTGTGGTAACTTCCTGTTAGCTTTCTTGCGTTTTATTCTTTTTTGACTTTCCCATAGAGATTAGGTCAAATTTCTTATACTGTTTCAATAGGAATTTTTTGCCTTTTAATTTAGCCGCTTTCTCATGAGCCACGGCAGAAGCCGGTTTTCGTTTTTGTGCATCTTGGGGGTTTTCAGGAGCTGATTCATCGTCGGATTCAGTAGAGGTAGTCCCTGATGAGTCATCACTAGGGTTTTCTAGGATGGTTCCTTGCGATTTGGGAGTAACACCTGCCCTTGCTCCATATATTTCGTCTTTTTTCGAAGTAGAGTGCTTGCTTTCCATTTCTTCGCGCTGAATTCCTGGTTCGGGAGAGTTAAAAGATTCTTGGGAACTCTGGGAGGAGTCAAATGTTTGTGGAGAATGTCTCCATTGTTTGAATGCTATAGCCTCCGGGGGGTGGGGTATAATTAGTAACATGGTATGTTTCCAGGAGTAAGATTCCTTGGGCTTCACTTTGGATACCGTTATGTGATGATATTGTCCTAGATTTTCATCTCGAGGGTGTTCCTGGGTCCAAGGCAAGGTACTTTGCCTTGTTTTTATTGGGTAATTGATGATGTCCATAGCTTCTCTAAAAATTTTTATATTTCTTTTATTTGTATCCCTGGGTGGAGTTTTCTTTATTTTTGCACCCGGGGTTTCCATAGCTCTATTTAATTCAGCCTGTAACGATAGGGGTCTTTCTATCGGGGTTGCTGGGGATAGTATATCGTCTGGAAATCTTTTGGGGGGACACGGGGTTGAAATTCTATCAGGGAAAAATTGGATTTTTAGGGACAGCGTATAATTTAATTCTTCCGAGCTTTCTGATGATGAATTTTTGGACCTTTTGGGGTTCTTATTGGTATGGGTATTAAGGGTTTTCTTTTAAGGATGACTAAATTTTTCGTAGCTAAAAATTCTTCAAAGTTTTCCTCGTCGCTATGATTTTCGAAATAGTCTTGTTTGAAATTGAAAGGTTTTAACTCGGCTAGCCTTGATTTGGGGAATTCATTTTCCTTGTTTGATGAATCAGTAGATGAGGGTTTGGGTGCCCACCTGGCTGGGTACTTGACCCTTTTTATGCGGCTAAAATTTGCCTTATATGTTCTTCCGTGGTCAGAGTTTATCATTTTAAAGGTAAAATCATTGTCGTATTTTTTGATTATTCTGTAGGGTCCCGAATATTTATTGGAAAGTTTTTTACCTACCACCTTTGCCTCATTTTTTAGATATACACAATCTGCTACTTCAAAGTTTATGTTTCCTTTGACTTTGGACTCGTTTCTCAACTCTTGGTTCATCTTACATTTTTCTAATTCTTGTCTAACTACCTTATAGGTTTTCCTCATCCTATTTATAAAATCTTGCTTGTAGTCCTCTGTATTATTGTAATATTGTCTGGATTCTATAATTTCCTGATAAGGTATTTTAAAATCGCGTCCGAATAAAAGAAAAAATGGACTTTCTTTAGTTGTTTCTGAATAAGCAGTATTAATTACATTGATTAAGTAAGGTAGATATTGATCCCAATCGTTTCGGTTGTCTTTTGTATAAATACTCAAGACATTGGAAAATATGTTTTGCCTGTTCTCAATTTTCCCATTAGCTTGGGGATGGTAGGGGGAGGTCACCAATTTTTCTATTTTCAGGAAACTCATTAAATCTTTTGTTACTTTAGAAACAAAATTACTTCCATTATCGCTAATAACTGTTAGGGACACCAAATTTTACAAATATTTTTGCTAATTCTTTACTCGTAGCGTATGCGCCTTGATTTTTCAATGCTTTTGGCAAAAGTGAAACCGGTAAAGTGCTCTATAACTGAAAGAACGCAAGTATGGCCTCTGTTGGAAACTGGTAAGCCTCCACTTGGTCCATATAAATCGAATGACACAATGTCGAAAGGAAATCTTGTTACTGGCACTCTTCCCATCGGGGGATTAGGATAAGTTTGGGAATTTTTTCTTAAATTAGACGCTTCAAATGTACTTATAAAATCCTTAAGTTTTCTTAACGCCGATGGTACATAAAACTATTGTTTTAACTTGTGAAAGGTCTTAGTTATTCCTAAATGTCCACCGATATCGGAATGGAAATATTCAAAGGCAGGTATTATCAGATTTTGGGGTAGTACTGGGACTATTAAAGTTTGATTTCTATTTGTCTCACCTGTTACTATCCTGCAAAGGATTTCCTTGTCTAAATCAAAATAGAAATTATCTATTTCCCTTCTTAGGGCCTTGAACTTATCAGGAAGGTTATCAGAATTCACAAAATAGTTAATGACAGTCAAACACATTTCATCCTTGATTTGATTTCTTTTAATGTTTGCCAGCGATAAGGGGCAATCATTAATCTGGTTTTACTCTATTTGAATTTTTGGCTTATTCTTCTTGCGTTTTCGTTTACTGGGATTAACGGCATTAATTTTTTATTTTCGTTATCTGAGGGGTTATTTTCGGGGTATCTACTCAAGTAATCACAGGATCCATTTTGTTTACCGGTCAAATGTTCAAATTCGTAATCCAAATCTTGGATTTTCATTATCCATCTAGCTAAGATTCCAGTTGGATATTGAATGTGCTTAGGTACTGTAAGCTTTTATGGTCCGAACGCAAATTGAATTTTCGACCCACTAAATAATGTCTAAATTTGTCTAAATTGTATATTATAGATAGTAGTTCCAATTGCGTTGCAGAATAACTGCTTTCGCCTTTCGATAGAGTTCTACTTGAATAGCATATGCCTTTTTCTATATACTGAGGGGATTTTTGTAGAGGATCGGGGTAGTTTTCCACAGGGATTAATCGGGAAAGGATTGCACCGATGCCTAGAGCTGAGGCGTCAGTGGTGACTACAAATTGTCCTTTTTCAAAATCTGGTAGCGACAATTCTGGTTCAGAAGTTAGCGCTTTCTTGAGAGTATCTAAGGAAGTTTGAGCTTCCGGGGACCAGGTAATATTTTGGGAGGTCCCTTTGGTTAGATCCGTTAGGGGTTTTGCAATTTGTGCGTAGTTACGCATGAATTTTCTAAAATAACTTGTTAACCAAATAATTGCTCGCAATTGTTTTATTGTTTTTTGGGGCTTGAGGTTTTCTACACATTTTATCTTTTCAGGATCTGGTGATATTTGACCTAGGGTCACTATCATTTCTATGAATGTTATTTTGAATTGAAGTAAAAATACTTTTTCAGGTCTACATTTTAGATTACCCTCTCTGAACTTTTCAAAAACTTTGGCTAATGTGTTTAAATGATCCTCCGGGGTTTCTCCCACACAGATCACATCATCCACAAAATGAATAATTTTGTCTACACCTCGTAATAGGTGTAACAGAGGCCTACATAGTGCACTTGAACTAGTTTTGAGTCCGAAGGGTACTCTTAAATATTCATAAGAGCCACATTCAGTCGTCGAAAACGCTTTTTTATAAACGTCATTATCTGCTATCTTAACCTGAAGATAACCTTGCGTAAGGTCGAGATATGTAAATATTTTGTTTTTGGTTAAAATGGAGTCTAGGATTTCATCGATTCGGGGCAGGGGAAATTTTTCACTAACTACCTGCTTATTTAAGGCTCTGTAGTCTACTACAAGCCTAAGGTCCTTGTTCTTTTTTGGCACTAGTATAACCGGGGCCGAATACGGGCTTATGCTTGGGCGTATAATATTGTTTCTTTCTAATTTGCGGATTTTATTTTTTAACCAATCTTTGTAGGGATGAGGGATGCGATAGGGTTGTTTAGCTACAGGCAACCCGGTAGTTTGGATAGAATGTTCATAAAACGGTATCAGTCTAATGTCTTCTTCACAAGTGGAAAATATATCTCTAAAATTCCAGAGCAATTCGCATAATTTTTCTTTTAATTCCGTATCTTTGATATGGTCTAATTCAATTTTTTTTTAAAATTGGGGTCTTGTTAGTGGGTACCTATTCCTTGGATTACTAATACCAATGCTATTAATTAAGCTTTCCTTGGAGTTTTTCAACTTGTTTAATTCGCGCTCAGAAATCACTTGTATTTCAACGAGGCATGTTCCCTTTTTTAACGTAATAGTATCATTTTCATGTGTATTTGTCAACCAAATAAAACCTTCCCCTTTCTCATATAAAATGATCTGTTCTTCACAAAACAGATTTTCGGGGATTTCTCCACACGGGGATTCAAACGAAATTTCGGAATTGTCGTTTACGGGGGTGACCATTTGTGAGATTTGAACTCTTTGCATTGTTTTTTGGAGGATCTTTGTTTTATGCACCGCGAATCCATAGTATTTTTCTTCTGAGTATTTTTCTATTAAGTTAAACTTGGCGCTTGGTTGTGTCAAATCTTCCGCTTGTGGGGTTGGCTGTGAGGGGACAGTATTGAGATTTATTATCTCGTTCCATAATTCTGCTATTTTCCTTATTTTTGTTTGCCTATATTCCTGCATTTTCCCTATATTTGTTTTTATTGACTAGATCCATTTGCTGCTTGAGTTTCTCCCACAGGACAAGAAACAGGATACAAAAGAATTTTCTTTTTTTACTGGTACTGTCTCTGTGCTAAAACGTCGAAGAGTAAGATCATATGGACATAAGAGTCCGTTAGTTACTGTATCTAACAACGCTTTATTATATTTTTTTAAATTAGTACTAATTATGGCCTTATATGAAAAATTTTTGCATATTGTTAAATTTGTAGGAAAGATTCTACTTTTTTCTGTAACATCTAGGCGTTTGGAGCATATTGCTTCCAGTCTACGCCTTGTGACGCTAGTTAAACTGTGAATATTATAACTTTTCCGTCACTTAATATATACTAGTAGTCTATTAAATAAATTCGGATTTATCATATTAACCGATCCACCGTAATCTATTAACGCTTTGAAATAAATACTTACAACACCAAAATCATTTAATATAGGTAGTATATCATCATTATCACTTAAAGAAGGCACCACTACAGGAAGGGACCTATAAAAAATAGTGGCCTCCAGGGTCCCGGTTAATTTTCTTGGGGGCCTGATTCGTTTCCCTGTGCGTTTATTTGGTAGGTTGGTGTTTGACATTAGGGCTCGGTGGGAACTTCCCTAGCAAGTTGATTGACGCTTGTTTGTCTTGGTTGCCAAGTATTATTGCGTTGGTTTGAATTTCTTGTGCTGACGGCTATTGGCTTTTGTTTATTTTGAATTGATGAAAGATTACTTCCTGTTGGAAAAAAATGTCCCCTGTTATCACTCGTATTCCTGTTAAAACTAGTCGGATACACTGTTCGTGAATTAAATTGGTACATGTTTTGTTGCGTATTTGGGGTGGGGAACCGATAATTATTTTGTCGGTTGGGGAAAGGGTTTGCGTATTCCAATCCTTGTTGGTAGGGGTTACGGAACGATGGGAGGCGCGGGGGGTTACTTCTATAACTTCTTGATCCATTGGCATTTAAGTTTGTTCTCCCGAACAAACGGTTATTAGAATTAGGGATTGCAGGTGAATATTTTTTTTAGTACGGCATTCCCTGGCATTATTCCCTTGTTTATTACATGCGTATCATATAATTGGGGGGTTATTTACTTAGTTTGCCGTCTTCGTAGGTACGAAACGTACCATTCTTTGCCTGGTAGGGGTTGAGGATCTATTTTGGTTCAGTTTTGGTGAATTATCTCTCGAGAAAAATGCGGGTGAAATTCCTCGTGATCGTCCCGGAGTTGATTCTCCTACGTTATTTATTCTTGACTTATTGTGATTTGCCACAATCGTGTCAATTTTAACCATTCTCTCTACTTCCTGAACTGCCAGCTCTAATGTTTGAATATTTTTTTATATTAACATTCGGTACAGTTTGGGGCTCAATCCTTGCAAGAAAGCATTTAGAACAATTTTATCATATAAAGGACCCGATTCTTTCCCATATTTAGCCTCAATGGATACCATTACTTTGTGTAGGTATTCCCTAACATTTTGGGTTTCGTCGAAACATACAGTTCCGTACTTTAATTTGTGTGTTGAAATGGTTTCAACAAATCTTTCTCGGAACGCTTTTAGCAATTTTTCTATTGAGTTTATTGGGAGGTTGTTCTCTTCCCCTATTGTATTTTCTATTTGTTTTAGGAATGTTAATGCTTGCCCCTTAAGTCTCATTAATAACATGCCTACTAATGATTTTAAGTCAGTTTGAGTTACTTCTACGAATTGGTTTAATTGGATACTAAATTCATCTACGTCTGAATTTCCGTTATATGAGGGAAGGGATTTTGAAATTTCTACTGTTTTGGCAATAAGTTTTTGCTTTAGCAATTGTTCGTTTGGATCTAACGACATATTGGTTAGTTTTTTTTCAAAATTAATTAAAATTCGGCACTGGTTTTATTTTTTTGATATAATTCAAATTTGACACTTCCAAATTATATTTTTTGTTACTATCTTAAGGGAGCTTAGGCCCAACAAGACATTGCACTTTAAATACTGCAGGAAATATTGCACTTTTTCTGTGGGTATTATTTCTCAATAATCTTTTTTTGTAGCAATTTTTGTCATTGTGTTTTGCTTCTTTAAACAGCGCCACGCCAATTCTCATGGGGGGGGGGGGGTTTCAATTTCTTATTCTAATGGGGGGGTTTTCAATTAATTCTTTATATGGGGGTATTCAATTAAGTCCTTATAGAAGGGTTTTCAATTAAAAGTTTAGTTGGTGATTCGCAAATAGCATCCTACATTAGAGGGGGAACTTCGTTTGGTGGGGGGCATAAATCAGTGGTTCAAATGGGGAGCGTAAATTGATGGCCATACTCGAAATCGAAATCAGATTGAAAGGATTCAGGTTCCCTTGAGAGCGGTTGGAGCCACAAGGACTAACTATCTTGAGAAATACTTACCTAAAGAGAAATAAATAAGAAACTAATGTATTTATTTTTACTCACATGATCGGTACAAAGCTTGTCAGGAATATCAAAAATACTTCACAGTCATAGACACTAAGTTAAAATTGTTGTCTGGGGCAATACAATGCAATAGTTAATTCACTGATAATAAATGTTTTCAAAAGTACATTCTAAACCGATAATAGACCGCAAATAGACTCACATAAGACTGCTTCTAGACTCACATAAAACTCATCATAGACTCCAAATAGACTGACTCAAACTTGCTAATTTCCAAGCAACTATACCCTGCGATTTCGCCGAAGGTTACGTTCAGGCGTTGCTAAAAAGTACATTACACTAGTTCTATTGGTTCAGACTGTATGTCCTATATTCCTATTGGACAGGGATGTACCAATTGGCTAGTTGAATTTAATTAACTTTGATACGATTTATAACTTTTAAGAATTCATTTTGGAATTTTTCTCCAACAAAATAAAGTTTTACATGGTAATTACAGTGGAATACATAGTTCTATTTTGTATCTCGAGTGACTATTTTTCGTATAATAAATTCTACCATGTCTTGACAGTTTGGAAATTCAAACTCAAGATTTAAATTACATTGTTTGTCGCCTGTCATGTACAATTGGTCACGCTGATGTTTATTGATGTTACATTTTCCGTGGGAAAGATTTTTTCATAGAGTTACAATTGTAATACAATTGTTTCGCTACTTTTTAAATTCGACAATTAAGTGTTACTTGATCTGTGGGTTATTTGAATTTTTGGGTTCGTATTTTGGGCGATTTTATTTTACTAGGCTTATTTAGGCCTATTTAGGCTTATTTAGTTAGGCTTATTTATAAGCTTATTTAGTTAGGCTCATTTAGGTTCACTTAGCGTGGCGCGCCACGCTAAGTGAACCTAACGTGAATGCAGTTACTTGAAAAAAAGGGTGGTATTTTAGGTTGGCTGCAGGTATCCCGGTGAAGGAAAAATCAGTTGTGCTGCCATCTATACCTTAATTGAAAAAGATGGTAGTACTTGCCTTAGTAAAAAAAAATGAACCAATCCACGTAACCTAGTTCAAATTAACCCCAAAAGGTCAAATAATCTCCATGAAAATTACACTTTCAGAGTCAGCATGTCGGACAACACACTTTCGGGCTCTGTATGTCAGCGAACTCCAAAAGGTCAACCCTAAAAGGGTAAGTTAACTCTAAAAGGTTAAAGAATCTCCTTGAAAATTACACTTTCAGATTCAGCATGTCGGAAAACCCCATGGTTTTGATGTTTCCGTGTGTGCTAGCACGTAAGACACTTTAGACATTCAAACCGACAATGACAAATACTTGGGCTTGCAAACACCAACCCAGACATGCAAACAAATAGAATCAGACACACAAACAGAGAAAGACAGACACTTTAGACAGTCAAACCAACAAAGACAAATTCTTGGACTTGCAAACACCAGCCCAGACATGCAAACAATTAGAATCAGACACACAAACAGAGAAAGAGAGACACTTTAGACAGTCAAACCAACAAAGACAAATTCTTGGACTTGCAAACACCAACCCAGACATACAAACAAATAGAATCAGACACACAAACAGAGAAAGACAGACACTTTAGACACTCAAACCAACAATGACAAATTCTTGGACTTGCAAACACCAGCCCAGACATGCAGAAAAATAGAATCAGACACACAAACAGAGAAAAATAGACAATTAAGACATTCAAACCAACAAAGACAAATTCTTGGACTTGCAAACACCAACCCAGAAATCCAAACAAATAGAATCAGTCACAAAAACAGAGAAAGACAGACACTTTAGACATTCAAACCAACAAAGACAAATACTAGAACTTGCAAAAACCAACCCAAACATGCAAACAAATAGAATCAGACACATAAACAGAGAAAGATAGACACTTTAGACATTCAAACCAACATAGACAAATTCTTGGGCTTGCAAACACCAACCCAGACATGCAAACAAATAGAATCAGACACACATACAGAGAAAGACAGAGACTTTAGACTTTCAAACCACCCAAGACAAATTCTTGGACTTGCAAACACCATCCCAGACATGCAACCAAATAGAATCAGACACACAAACAGAGAAAGACAGACACTTTATACATTCAAACCAACAAAGACGAATACTTGGACTTGCAAACACCAACCCAGACATGCAAAAAAATAGAATCAGACGCACAAACAGAGAAAGACAGACCCTTTAGACATTCAAACCAACAAATACAAATTCTTGGACTTGCAAACACCAACCCAGACATACAAACAAATAGAATCAGACACACAAACAGAGAAAGAAAGACACTTTATACAATCAAACCAACAAAGACAAATACTTGGACTTGCAAACACCAACCCAGAAATGCAAACAAATAGAATCAAACACACAAACAGAGAAAGACAGACACTTTAGACATCCAAAACAACAAAGACAAATTCTTGGACTTGCAAACACAAACCAAGACATGCAAACAAATAGAATCAGACACACAAACAGAGAAAGAAAGACACTTTAGACATTCAAACCAACAAAGACAAATACTTGGACTTGCAAACACCAACCCAGACATGTAAAAAAATAGAATCAGACATGTAAACAGAGAAAGACAGACACTTTAGACATTCAAACCAACAAAGAAAAATACTTGTACTTGCAAACACCAACCCAGACATGTAAACAAATAGAATCAACCACACAAACAGAGAAAGACAGACACTTTAGACATTCAAACCAACGAAGACAAATTCTTGGACTTGCAATCATCAACCCAGACATGTAAACAAAGAGAATCAGACAAACAAACAGAGAAAGACAGACACTTTAGACATTCAAACCAACAAAGACAAATTCTTGTACTTGCAAACATCAACCCAGACATGCAATCAAATAGAATCAGACAAAAAAAACAGAGAAAGACAGACACTTTAGAAATTCAAACCAACAAAGACAAATACTTAGACTTGCGAAAACCAACCCATACATGCAAACAAATAGAAACAGACACACCAACAGAGAAAGACAGACACTTTAGACATTCAAACCAACAAAGAAAAATTCTTGGACTTGTAAACACCAACCCAGACATGCAAACAAATAAAATCAGACACACACACAGAGAAAGACAGAAACTTTAGACATTGAAACCAACAAAGACAAATACTTGGACTTGAAAACAACAACCCAGACATGCAAACAAATAGAATCAGACACACAAACAGAGAAAGACAGACACTTTAGACATTCAAACCACCAAAGACAAATTCTTAGACTTGCAAACACAAACCCAGACAAGCAAACAAATAGAATCAAACACACAAACAGAGAAAGACAGACACTTTAGACATTCAATCCAACAAAGACAAATTCTTGGACTTGCAAACATCAACCCAGACATGCAAACGAATAGAATCAAACACACAAACAGAGAAAGACAGACACTTTAGACATTCAAACCATCAAAGACAAATACTCGGACTTGCAAACACCAACCCAGACTTGTAAACATATAGAATCAGACACACAAACAGAGAAAGACAGACACTTTAGACCTTCAAGCCAACAAAGACAAATTCTTGGACTTGCAAACACCAACCCAGACATGCAAACAAATAGAATCAGACACACAAACAGAGAAAGACAGACACTTTAGACATTCAAACCAACAAAGACAAATACTTTGACTTGCAAACACCATCCCAGACATGCAGACAAATAGAATCAGACACACAAACAGAGAAAAACAGACACTTAAGACATTTAAACCAACAAAGACAAATTCTTGGACTTGCAAACACCAACCCAGAAATGCAAACAAATAGAATCAGACACACAAACAGAGAAAGACAGACACTTTAGACATTCAAACCAACAAAGACAAATACTTGGACTTGCAAAAACCAACCCAAACATGCAAACAAATAGAATCAGACACATAAACAGAGAAAGACAGACACTTTAGACATTCAAACCAACAAAGACAAATTCTTGGTCTTGCAAACACCAACCCAGACATGCAAACAAATAGAATCAGACACACAAACAGAGAAAGACAGAGACTTTAGACTTTCAAACCACCCAAGACAAATTCTTGGACTTGCAAACACCATCCCAAACATGCAACCAAATAGAATCAGACACACAAACAGAGAAAGACAGGCACTTTAGACATTCAAACCAACAAACACGAATAGTTGGACTTGCAAACACCAAGCCAGACATGCAAAAAAATAGAATCAGACGCACAAACAGAGAAAGACAGACCCTTTAGACATTCAAACCAACAAAAACAAATTCTTGGACTTGCAAACACCAACCCAGACATACAAACAAATAGAATCAGACGCACAAACAGAGAAAGACAGACACTTTAGACATTCAAACCAACAAAGACAAACACTTGGACTTGCAAACACCAACCCAGACATGCAAACAAATAGAATCAAACACACAAACAGAGAAAGACAGACACTTTAGACATTCAAACCAACAAAGACAAACTACTTGGACTTGCAAACACAAACCAAGACATGCAAACAAATAGAATCAGACACACAAACAGAGAAAAGAAAGACACTTTAGACATTCAAACCAACAAAGACAAATACTTGGACTTGCAAACACCAACCCAGACATACAAACAAATAGAATCAGACATGTAAACAGAGAAAGACAGACACTTTAGACATTCAAACCAACAAAGAATAATACTTGGACTTGCAAACACCAACCCAGACATGCAAACAAATAGAATCAGACACACAAACAGAGAAAGACAGACACTTTAGACATTCAAACAATCAAAGACAAATTCTTGGACTTGCAAACATCAGCCCAGACATGTAAACAAATAGAAACAGACACACAAACAGAGAACGACAGACACTTTAGACATTCAAACCAAGAAAGACAAATTCTTGGACTTGCAAACATCAACCCAGACATGCAAACAAATAGAATCAGACACATAAAACAGAGAAAGACAGACACTTTAGAAATTCAAACCAACAAAGACAAAATACTTAGACTTGCGAAAACCAACCCATACATGCAAACAAATAGAAACAGACACACAAACAGAGAAAGACAGACACTTTAGACATTCAAACCAACAAAGACGGATACTTGGACTTGCAAACACCAACCCAGACATGCAAACAAATGGAATCAGACACACAAACAGAGAAAGACAGACACTTTAGACATTCAAACCAACAAAGACCAATTCTTGGACTTGCAAATACCAACCCAGACATGCAAACAAATAGAATCAGGCACAAAAACAGAGAAAGACAGACACTTTAGACATTCAAACCAACAAAGACAAATACTTGGACTTGCAAACACCAACCCAGATATACAAACAAATAAAATCAGACATGTAAACAGAGAAAGACAGATACTTTAGACATTCAAACCAACAAAGAAAAATTCTTGGACTTGCAAACACAAACGCAAACATGCAAACAAATAGAATCAAACACCTAAACAGAGAAAGACAGACACTTTAGACATTCAAACCAACAAAGACAAATTCTTGGACTTGCAAACACCAACCCAGACATGTAAACAAATAGAATCAGACAAACAAACAGAGAAAGACAGAAACTTTAAACATTCAAACCAACAAAGACAAATTCTTGAACTTCAAACACCAACCCAGACATGTAAATAAATAGAATCAGCCACATAAACAGAGAAAGACAGACACTTTAGACATTCAAACCAACAAAGACAAAATCTTTGACTTGAAAACACCAGCCCAGACATGCAAACAAATAGAATCAGACACAAAAAAAGTGAAAGACAGACAATTAAGAAATTCAAACCACCAAAGACAAATTCTTGGACTTGCAAACACCAACTCAGAAATGCAAACAAATAGAATCAGACACAAAAACAGAGAAAGACAGACACTTTAGACATTCAAACCAACAAAGACAAATACTAGAACTTGCAAAAACCAACCCGAACATGCAAACAAATAGAATCAGACACATAAACAGAGAAAGATAGACACTTTAGACATTCAAACCAACATAGACAAATTCTTGGGCTTGCAAACACCAACCCAGACATGCAAACAAATAGAATCAGACACACATACAGAGAAAGACAGAGACTTTAGACTTTCAAACCACCCAAGACAAATTCTTGGACTTGCAAACACCATCCCAGACATGCAACCAAATAGAATCAGACACACAAACAGAGAAAGACAGACACTTTAAACATTCAAACCAACAAAGACAAATACTTGGACTTGCAAACATCAGCCCAGACATGCAAACAAATAGAATCAGACAAACAAACAGAGAAAGACAGACACTTTAGACATTCAAACCAACAAAGACAAATTCTTGGACTTGCAAACACAAACACAGAAATTCAAACAAATAGAATCAGACACACAAACATAGAAAAACAGACACTTTAGTCACTCAAACCAACAAAGACAAATTCTTGGACTTGGAAAAACCAACCCAGAAATGCAAACAAATAGAATCAGACACACAAACAGAGAAAGACAGACACTTTAGACATCCAAAACAACAAAGACAAATTCTTGGACTTGCAAACACAAACCAAGACATGCAAACTAATAGAATCAGACACACAAACAGAGAAAGACAGACACTTTAGACATTCAAACCAACAAAGACAAATACTTGGACTTGCAAACACCAACCCAGACATGTAAACAAATAGAATCAGACATGTAAACAGAGAAAGACAGACACTTTAGACATTCAAACCAACAAAGAATAATACTTGGACTTACAAACACCAACCAAGACATGTAAACAAATAGAATCAACCACATAAACAGAGAAAGACAGACACTTTAAACATTCAAACCAACAAAGACAAATTCTTGGACTTGCAAACACCAACCCAGACATGTAAACAAATAGAATCAGACACACAAACAGAGAAAGACAGACACTTTAAACATTCAAACCAACAAATACAAATTCTTGGACTTGCAAACACCAACCTAGACATGCAAACAAATAGAATCAGACAAAAAAAAACAGAGAAAGACAGACACTTTAGAAATTCAAGCCAACAAAGACAAATACTTAGACTTGCAAAAACCAACCCAGACATGCAAACAAATAGAAACAGACACACAAACAGAGAAAGACAGACACTTTAGACATTCAAACCAACAAAGACAAATTCTTGGACTTGTAAACACCAACCCATACATGCAAACAAATAGAATCAGACACACAAAAAGAGAAAGACAGACACTTTAGACATTCAAACCACAAAGAAAAATACTTGGACTTGAAAACACCAACCCAGACATGCAAACAAATAGAATCAGACACACAAACAGAGAAAGACAGACACTTTAGACATTCAAACTACCAAAGACAAATTCTTAGACTTGCAAACACCAACCCAGACATGCAAACAAATAGAATCAAACACACAAACAGAGAAAGACAGACACTTTAGACATTCAATCCAACAAAGACAAATTCTTGGACTTGCAAACATCAACCCAGACATGCAAACGAATAGAATCAGATACACAAACAAAGAAAGACAGACACTTTAGAGATTCAAACCATCAAAGACAAATACTTGGACTTGCAAACACCAACCCAGACTTGTAAACATATAGAATCAGACACACAAACAGAGAAAGACAGACACTTTAGACCTTCAAGCCAACAAAGACAAATACTTAGACTTGCGAAAACCAACCCATACATGCAAATAAATAGAATCAGACACACAAACAGAGAAAGACAGACACTTTAGACATTCAAACCAACAAAGACAAACACTTGGACTTGCAAACACCAACCCAGACATGCAAACAAATAGAATCAGACACACAAACAGAGAAAGACAGACACTTTAGACATTCAAACCAATAAAGACAAATACTTGGACTTGCAAACACTAACCAAGATATGCAAACAAATAGAATCAGACACACAAACAGAAAAAAGACAGACACTTTAGACATTAAAACCAACAAAGACAAATTCTT
The DNA here is from genome assembly GCF_049724085.1 of Artemia sp. Qi Xiang Cuo. Classification (NCBI taxonomy): domain Eukaryota; kingdom Metazoa; phylum Arthropoda; class Branchiopoda; order Anostraca; family Artemiidae; genus Artemia; species Artemia sp. Qi Xiang Cuo. The sequence goes on along the minus strand of NC_142802.1, from coordinate 9,514,252 downwards.
GGATTTGCGAACACCAACGCAGACATACAAACAAATAGAATCAGACACACATATAGAGAAAGACAGACACTTTAGACATTCAAACCAACAAAGACAAATACTTGGACTTGCAAATACCAACCCAGACATTCAAACAAATAGAATCAGACATGTAAACAGAGAAACACAGACACTTTAGACATTCAAACCAACAAAGACAAATTCTTGGACTTGCAAACATCAGCCCAGACATGTAACTAAATAGAAAAAGACACACAAACAGAGAAAGACAGACACTTTAAACATTCAAACCAACAAAGACAAATACTTGGACTTGCAAACACTAACCCAGACATATAAACAAATAGAATCAGACACATAAACAGAGAAAAACAGATACTTTAGATATTCAAACCAACAAAGACAAAATCTTGGACTTGCCAACACCAACCAAGACATGCAAACAAAGAGAATCAGACACACAAAAAGAGAAAGACAGACAATTTAGACATTCAAACCAACAAAGACGGATACTTGGACTTGCAAACACCAACCCAGACATGCAAACAAATGGAATCAGACACACAAACAGAGAAAGACAGACACTTTAGACATTCAAACGAACAAAGACAAATTCTTGGACTTGCAAACACCAACCCAGACATGCAAACAAATAGAATCAGTCACACAAACAGAGAAACACAGACACTTTAGACATTCCAACCAACAAACACAAATACTTGGACTTGCAAACACCAACCCAGATATACAAACAAATAAAATCAGACATGTAAACAGAGAAAGACAGACACTTTAGACATTCAAACCAACAAAGACAAATACTTGGACTTGCAAACACCAACCCAGACATGTAAACAAATAGAATCAACCACCTAAACAGAGAAAGACAGACACTTTAGACATTCAAACCAACAAAGACAAATTCTTGGACTTGCAAACACCAACCCAGACATGAAAACAAATAGAATCAGACAAACAAACAGAGAAAGAAAGAAACTTTAAACATTCAAACCAACAAATACAAATTCTTGAACTTCAAACACCAACCCAGACATGTAAATAAATAGAATCAGCCACATAAACAGAGAAAGACAGACACTTTAGACATTCAAACCAACAAAGACAAAATCTTTGACTTGCAAACACCAACCCAGACATGCATACAAATAGAATCAGACACACAAACAGAGAAAGACAGGCAATTTAGACATTCAATCAAACAAAGACAAATTCTTGGACTTGCAAACACCAACCCAGACATGCAAACAAATAGAATCAGACACACAAACAGAGAAAGACAGACACTTTAGACATTCAAACCAACAAAGACAAATACTAGAACTTGCAAAAACCAACCCGAACATGCAAACAAATAGAATCAGACACATAAACAGAGAAAGATAGACACTTTAGACATTCAAACCAACATAGACAAATTCTTGGGCTTGCAAACACCAACCCAGACATGCAAACAAATAGAATCAGACACACATACAGAGAAAGACAGAGACTTTAGACTTTCAAACCACCCAAGACAAATTCTTGGACTTGCAAACACCAACACAGACATGCAAACAAATAGAATCAGACACACAAACAGAGAAGGATAGACACTTTAGACATTCAAACCAACAAATACAAATTCTTGGACTTGCAAACACCAACCCAGAATATCCAAAAAAATAGAATCAGTCACACAAAAAGAGAAAGACAGAAACTTTAGACATTCAAATCAACAAAGACAGATACTTGGACTTGCAAACAACAACCCAGTCATGCAAACAAATAGAATTAAACACACAAACAGAGAAAGACAGACACTTTAGACATACAAACCAACAAAGACAAATTCTTGGACTTGCAAACACAAACCAAGACATGCAAACAAATAGAATCAGACACACAAACAGAGAAAGAAAGACACTTTAGACATTCAAACCAACAAAGACAAATACTTGGACTTGCAAACACCAACCCAGACATGTAAAAAAATAGAATCAGACATGTAAACAGAGAAAGACAGACACTTTAGACATTCAAACCAACAAAGAATAATACTTGGACTTGCAAACACCAACCCAGACATGTAAACAAATAGAATCAACCACATAAACAGAGAAAGACAGACACTTTAGACATTCAAACAAACAAAGACAAATTCTTGGACTTGCAAACAACAACCCATACATGTAAACAGATAGAATCAGAAACACAAACAGAGAAAGACAGACACTTTAAACATTCAAACCAACAAAGACAAATTCTTGGACTTGCAAACACCAACATAGACATGCAAACAAATAGAATCAGACAAAAAAAAACAGAGACAGACAGACACTTTAGAAATTCAAACCAACAAAGACAAATACTTAGACTTGCGAAAACCAACCCATACATGCAAACAAATAGAAACAGACACACAAACAGAGAAAGACAGACACTTTAGACATTCAAACCAACAAAGAAAAATTCTTGGACTTGTAAACACCAACCCAGACCTGAAAAAAAATAAAATCAGACACACAAACAGAGAAAGACAGACACTTTAGACATTCAAACCAACAAAGACAAATTCTTGGACTTGAAAAAACCAACCCAGACATGCAAACAAATAGAATCAGACACACAAACAGAGAAAGACAGACACTTTAGACATTCAAACTACCAAAGACAAATACTTAGACTTGCAAACACCAACCCAGACAAGCAAACAAATAGAATCAGACACACAAACAGAGAAAGACAGACACTTTAGACATTCAATCAAACAAAGACAAATTCTTGGACTTGCAAACATCAACCCAGACATGCAAACGAATAGAATCAGATACACAAACAAAGAAAGACAGACACTTTAGAGATTCAAACCATCAAAGACAAATACTCGGACTTGCAAACACCAACCCAGACTTGTAAACATATAGAATCAGACACACAAACAGAGAAAGACAGACACTTTAGACATTCAAACCAATAAAGACAAATACTTGGACTTGCAAACACTAACCAAGATATGCAAACAAATAGAATCAGACACACAAACAGAAAAAAGACAGACACTTTAGACATTAAAACCAACAAAGACAAATTCTTGGATTTGCGAACACCAACGCAGACATACAAACAAATAGAATCAGACACACAGATAGAGAAAGACAGACACTTTAGACATTCAAACCAACAAAGACTAATACTTGGACTTTCAAACATCAACCCAGACATGCAAACAAATAGAATCAGACATGTAAACAGAGAAACACAGACACTTTAGACATTCAAACCAACAAAGACAAATTCTTGGACTTGCAAACATCAGCCCAGACATGTAACTAAATAGAAAAAGACACACAAACAGAGAAAGACAGACACTTTAAACATTCAAACCAACAAAGACAAATACTTGGACTTGCAAACACTAACCCAGACATATAAACAAATAGAATCAGCCACATAAACAGAGAAAAACAGATACTTTAGATATTCAAACCAACAAAGACAAAATCTTGGACTTGCCAACACCAACCAAGACATGCAAACAAAGAGAATCAGACACACAAAAAGAGAAAGACAGACAATTTAGACATTCAAACCAACAAAGACGGATACTTGGACTTGCAAACACCAACCCAGACATGCAAACAAATGGAATCAGACACACAAACAGAGAAAGACAGACACTTTAGACATTCAAACCAACAAAGACCAATTCTTGGACTTGCAAATACCAACCCAGACATGCAAACAAATAGAATCAGGCACACAAACAGAGAAAGACAGACACTTTAGACATTCAAACCAACAAAGACAAATACTTGGACTTGCAAATACCAACCCAGACATGCAAACAAATAGAATCAGACATGTAAACAGAGAAACACAGACACTTTAGACATTCAAAGCAACAAAGACAAATACTTGGACTTGCAAACATCAACCCAGACATGCAAACAAATAGAATCAGCCACATAAACAGAGAAAGACAGACACCTTAGACATTCAAATCAACAAAGACAAATTCTTGGACTTGCAAACACTAACCCAGACATGAAAACAAATAGAATCAGACACACAAACAGAGAAGGACAGACACTCTAAACATTCAAACCAACAAAAACAAATTCTTGAACTTCAAACACCAACCCAGACATGTAAATAAATAGAATCAGCCACATAAACAGAGAAAGACAGACACTTTAGACATTCAAACCAACAAAGACAAAATCTTTGACTTGCAAACACCAACCCAGACATGCATACAAATAGAATCAGACACACAAACAGAGAAAGACAGACACTTTAGACATTCAAACCTACAAAGAAAAATTCTTGGACTTGAAAACACCAACCCAGAAATGCAAACAAATAGAATCATACACACAAACAGAGAAAGACAGACACTTTAGACATTCAAACCAACAAAGACAAATACTAGAACTTGCAAAAACCAACCCGAACATGCAAACAAATAGAATCAGACACATAAACAGAGAAAGATAGACACTTTAGACATTCAAACCAACATAGACAAATTCTTGGGCTTGCAAACACCAACCCAGACATGCAAACAAATAGAATCAGACACACATACAGAGAAAGACAGAGACTTTAGACTTTCAAACCACCCAAGACAAATTCTTGGACTTGCAAACACCATCCCAGACATGCAACCAAATAGAATCAGACACACAAACAGAGAAAGACAGACACTTTAGACATTCAAACCAACAAAAACAAATTCTTGGACTTGCAAACACCAACCAAGACATACAAACAAATAGAATCAGACACACAAACAGAGAAAGACAGACACTTTAGACAATCAAACCAACAAAGACAAATACTTTGACTTGCAAACAACAACCCAGACATTCAAACAAATAGAATCAGACACACAAACAGAGAAAGACAGACACTTTAGACATCCAAAACAACAAAGACAAATTCTTGGACTTGCAAACACAAACCAAGACATGCAAACAAATAGAATCAGACACACAAACAGAGAAAGAAAGACACTTTAGACATTCAAACCAACAAAGACAAATACTTGGACTTGCAAACACCAACCCAGACATGTAAAAAAATAGAATCAGACATGTAAACAGAGAAAGACAGACACTTTAGACATTCAAACCAACAAAGAATAATCCTTGGACTTGCAAACACCAACCCAGACATGTAAACAAATAGAATCAACCACATAAACAGAGAAAGACAGACACTTTAGACATTCAAACAAACAAAGACAAATTCTTGGACTTGCAATCATCAACCCAGACATGTAAACAGACAGAATCAGACACACAAACAGAGAAAGACAGACACTTTAGACATTCAAACCAAGAAAGACAAATTCTTGGACTTGCAAACATCAACCCAGACATGCAAACAAATAGAATCAGACAAAAAAAAACAGAGAAAGACAGACACTTTAGAAATTCAAGCAAACAAAGACAAATACTTAGACTTGCGAAAACCAACCCATACATGCAAACAAATAGAAACATACACACAAACAGAGAAAGACAGACACTTTAGACATTCAAACCAACAAAGAAAAATTCTTGGACTTGTAAACACCAACCCAGACCTGCAAACAAATAAAATCAGACACACAAAAAGAGAAAGACAGACACTTTAGACATTCAAACCAACAAAGACAAATACTTGGACTTGCAAACACCAACCCAGACATGCAAACAAATAGAATCAGACACACAAACAGAGAAAGACAGACACATTAGACATTCAAAGCAACAATGACAAATTCTTTGACTTGCAAACACCAACCCAGACAAGCAAACAAATATAATCAAACATACAAAAAGAGAAAGACAGACACTTTAGACATTCAATCCAACAAAGACAAATACTTGGACTTGCAAACAGCAACCCATACATGCAAACGAATAGAATCAGATACACAAACAAAGAAAGACAGACACTTTAGAGATTCAAACCATCAAAGACAAATACTCGGACTTGCAAACACCAACCCAGACTTGTAAACATATAGAATCAGACACACAAACAGAGAAAGACAGACACTTTAGACATTCAAACCAACAAAGACAAATTTTTGGACTTGCAAACACCAACCCAGAAATGCAAACAAATAGAATCAGACACACAAACAGAGAAAGACAGACACTTTATACATTCAAACCAACAAAGACAAATACTAGGACTTGCAAAAACCAACCCAAACATGCAAACAAATAGAATCAGACACAAAAACAGAGAAAGACAGACACTTTAGACATTCAAACCAACATAGACAAATTCTTGGGCTTGCAAACACCAACCCAGACATGCAAACAAATAGAATCAGACACACAAACAGAGAAAGACAGAGACTTTAGACTTTCAAACCACCCAAGACAAATTCTTGGACTTGCAAACACCATCCCAGACATGCAACCAAATAGAATCAGACACACAAACAGAGAAAGACAGACACTTTATACATTCAAACCAACAAAGACGAATACTTGGACTTTCAAACACCAACCCAGACATGCAAAAAAATAGAATCAGACTCACAAACAGAGAAAGACAGACCCTTTAGACATTCAAACCAACAAAAACAAATTCTTTGACTTGCAAACACCAACCCAGACATGCAAACAAATAGAATCAGACAAACACAAAGAGAAACACAGACACTTTAGGCATTCAAACCAACAAAGACAAATACTTGGACTTGCAAACAACAACCCAGACATGTAAACAAATAGAATCAAACACACAAACAGAGAAAGACAGACACTTTAGACATACAAAACAACAAAGACAAATTCTTGGACTTGCAAACACAAACCAAGACATGCAAACAAATAGAATCAGACACACAAACAGAGAAAGAAAGACACTTTAGACATTCAAACCAACAAAGACAAATACTTGGACTTGCAAACACCAACCCAGACATGTAAAAAAATAGAATCAGACATGTAAACAGAGAAAGACAGACACTTTAGACATTCAAACCAACAAAGAATAATACTTGGACTTGCAAACACCAACCCAGACATGTAAACAAATAGAATCAACCACATAAACAGAGAAAGAAAGACACTTTAGACATTCAAACAAACAAAGACAAATTCTTGGACTTGCAAACATCAACCCAGACATGTAAACAGATAGAATCAGACACACAAACAGAGAAAGACAGACACTTTAAACATTCAAACCAACAAAGACAAATTCTTGGACTTGCAAACACCAACCTAGACATGCAAACAAATAGAATCAGACAAAAAAAACAGAGAAAGACAGACACTTTAGAAATTCAAGCCAACAAAGACAAATACTTAGACTTGCAAAAACCAACCCAGACATGCAAACAAATAGAATCAGACACACAAACAGAGAAAGACAGACACTTTAGACATTCAAACCAACAAAGACAAATTCTTGGACTTGTAAACACCAACCCATACATGCAAACAAATAAAATCAGACACACAAAAAGAGAAAGACAGACACTTTAGACATTCAAACCAACAAAGACAAATTCTTGGACTTGAAAACACCAACCCAGACATGCAAACAAATAGAATCAGACACACAAACAGAGAAAGACAGACACTTTAGACATTCAAACTACCAAAGACAAATTCTTAGACTTGCAAACACCAACCCAGACATGCAAACAAATGGAATCAGACAAACAAACAGAGAAAGACAGGCACTTTAGACATTCAATCCAACAAAGACAAATTCTTGGACTTGCAAACATCAACCCAGACATGCAAACGAATAGAATCAGATACACAAACAAAGAAAGACAGACACTTTAGAGATTCAAACCATCAAAGACAAATACTCGGACTTGCAAACACCAACCCAGACTTGTAAACATATAGAATCAGACACACAAACAGAGAAAGACAGACACTTTAGACCTTCAAGCCAACAAAGACAAATTCTTGGACTTGCAAACACCAACCCAGACATACAAACAAATAGAATCAGACGCACAAACAGAGAAAGACAGACACTTTAGACATTCAAACCAACAAAGACAAATACTTGGACTTGCAAACACTAACCCAGACATATAAACAAATAGAATCAGCCACATAAACAGAGAAAAACAGATACTTTAGATATTCAAACCAACAAAGACAAAATCTTGGACTTGCCAACACCAACCAAGACATGCAAACAAAGAGAATCAGACACACAAAAAGAGAAAGACAGACAATTTAGACATTCAAACCAACAAAGACGGATACTTGGACTTGCAAACACCAACCCAGACATGCAAACAAATGGAATCAGACACACAAACAGAGAAAGACAGACACTTTAGACATTCAAACCAACAAAGACCAATTCTTGGACTTGCAAATACCAACCCAGACATGCAAACAAATAGAATCAGACACACAAACAGAGAAAGACAGACACTTTAGACATTCAAACCAACAAAGACAAATACTTGGACTTGCAAACACCAACCCAGATACGCAAACAAATAGAATCAGACATGCAAACAGAGAAAGACAGACACTTTAGACATTCAAAGCAACAAAGACAAATACTTGGACTTGCAAACACCAACCCAGACATGTAAACAAATAGAATCAACCACCTAAACAGAGAAAGACAGACACTTTAGACATTCAAACCAACAAAGACAAATTCTTGGACTTGCAAACACCAACCCAGACATGTAAACAAATAGAATCAGACAAACAAACAGAGAAAGACAGAAACTTTAAACATTCAAACCAACAAAGACAAATTCTTGAACTTCAAACACCAACCCAGACATGTAAATAAATAGAATCAGCCACATAAACAGAGAAAGACAGACACTTTAGACATTCAAACCAACAAAGACAAATTCTTTGACTTGCAAACACCAACCCAAACATGCATACAAATAGAAACAGACACACAAACAGAGAAATGCCGACACCTCAAACATTCCAAACAGCACAAACAATTACTTTGTCTTGAAAAACCTAGCTCAAACACGCCAACCAGTAGAATCAAAAAAATAAACAGAGAAAGACAAACGCTTTAGATATTCAAACCAACAATGACAATTACTTAGACTATCAAGCAACACTCCAGACATGCAAACAAATAGAATCAGACATGTAAACAGAGAAAGACAGACACTTTAAACATTCAAACCAAAAAAAAAAATACTTGGACTTGTAAACACCAACCCAGATATGTAAACAAATAAAATCAGACACACAAACAGAGAAAGACAGACACTTTAGACAATCAAACCAAGAAAGACAAATACTTGGACTTGCAAACACCAGCCCAGACACGCAAACAAATAGAATCAGACACACAAACAGAGAAAGACACACAATTTAGACATTCAAACCAACAAAGACAAATACTTGGACTTGCAAACATCAGCCCAGACATGTAAACAAATAGAATCAGACAAATAAACAGAGAAAGATAGACACTTTAAACATTCAAACCAACAAAGACAAAATCATGGACTTGCAAACACCAACCAAGACATGCAAACAAATAGAATCAGACACACAAAAAGAGAAAGACAGACACTTCAGACATTCAAACCAACAAAGACGGATACTTGGACTTGCAAACACCAACCCAAACATGCAAACAAATGGAATCAGAAACACAAATAGAGAAAGACAGACACTTTAGACATTTAAACCAACAAAGAAAAATTCTTGGACTTGCAAATACCAACCCAGACATGCAAACAAATAGAATCAGACGCACAAACAGATAAAAACAGACACATTAGACATTCAAACAAGCATAGACAAATTCTTGGACTAGCAATCACCAGCCCAAACATTCAAACAAATAGAATCAGACACACAAACAGAGAAAGACAGAAACTTTAGACATTCAAACCAACAAAGACAAATACTTGGATTTGCACACACTAACCCAGACATGCAAACAAATAGAATCAGACACACAAGCAGAGAAAGACAGACACTTTAGACATTCAAACCAACAAAGACAAATTCTTGGACTTACAATCACCAACCTAGACATGCAAACAAATAGAATCAGACAAAAAAAAACAGAGAAAGACAGACACTTTAGACATTCAAACCAACAAAGACAAATACTTAGACTTGCAAAAACCAACCCAGACATGCAAACAAATAGAAACAGACACACAAACAGAGAAAGACAGACACTTTAGACATTCAAACCAACAAAGACAAATAATTGGACTTGTAAACACCAACCCATACATGCAAACAAATAAAATCAGACACACAAAAGAGAAAGACAGACACTTTAGACATTCAAACCACAAAGACAAATACTTTGACTTGCAAAAACCAACCCAGACATGCAAACAAATAGAATCAGACACACAAACAGAGAAAGACAGACAGTTTTGACATTCAAACCAACAAAGACAGAGCGTTGGACTTGCAAACACCAACCCAGACATACCAACAAATGGAATCAGAAACAAAAATGGATAAAGATAGACACTATAGACATTCAAACTAACCTAGAAATATTCTCTGACTTGTAAACATAAACCCAGACATGCAAACAAATAGAATCAGACACACAACAGAGAAAGGAAGACAGTTTAGTAATATAAACCCAACAATTGCATAATGTTGGAACTGCAAACACCAACCCAGAAATGCAAACAAATAAAATCAGATACACAAACAGAGAAACACAGACACTTTAGAATTTCAAACCAACAAAGACAAATTCCTGGACTTGCAAACAACAACCCTGACTTGCAAACAAATAGAATTAGACGCACAAGCAGAGAAAGACTGACACTTTAGAAATTCCAACCAACAAAGACAAATTCTTGGACTTGCAAACATCAAACTAGACATGCAAACAAATAGAATCAGACAAAAAAAATAAGAAAGACAGTCACTTTAGACATTCAAACCAACAAAGACAAATACTTAGACTTGCAAAAACCAACCCAGACATGCAAACAAATAGAAACAGACACACAAACAGAGAAAGACAGACACTTTAGACATTCAAACCAACAAAGACAAATTCTTGGACTTGTAAACACCAACCCATACATGCAAACAAATAAAATCCGACACACAAAAAGAGAAAGACAGACACTTTAGACATTCAAACCAACAAAGACAAATACTTGGACTTGCAAACACCAACCCAGACACGCAAATAAACATATTCAGACATACAAAAAGAGAAAGACAGACTCTTTAGTCATTCAAAGTAACAATGACAAATACTTAGACTTGCAAATACAAACCCAGACAAGCAAACAAATAGAATCAGACAAGCAAACAGAGAAAGACAGACACTTTATACATTCAAACCAACAAAGACAAATACTTGGACATGCAAAAACCAACCCAGACACCTTAGATATTCAAACCAACAAAGACAAATTCTTGGACTTGCAAACATCAACCCAGACATGCAAAAAAATAGAATCAAACACACAAACACAGAAAGACAGACACTTTAGACATTCAAACCATCAAAGACAAATACTTGGACTTGCAAACACCAACCCAGACTTGTAAACAAATAGAATCAGACACACAAACAGAGAAGTTTAGACATTCAAACCAACAAAGACAAATTCTTGGACTTGCAAACACCAGCCCAGACATGCAAACAAATAGAATCAGACACACAAACAAAGAAAGACAGACACTTTAGACATTCAAACCAACAAAGACAAACACTTGGGCTTGCAAAAACCAACCCAGACATGCAAACAAATAGAATCAAACACACAAACAAAGAAAGACAGACACTTTAGACATTCAAACCAACAAAGACAAATTCTTGGACTTGCAAACACCAACCTAGACATGCAAACAAATAGAATCAGACACACAAACAGAGAAAGACAGACACTTTAGACATTCAAACCAATAAATACAAATACTTGGACTTGCAAACACCAACCCAGACATGCAAACAAATAGAATCAAACACACAAACAGGGAAAGACACACACTTTACACATTCAAACCAACAAAGACAAACACATGGGCTTGCAAAAACCAACCCAGACATGCAAACAAATAGAATCAAACACACAAACAAAGAAAGACAGACACTTTAGACATTCAAACCAACAAAGACAAATTCTTGGACTTGCAAACACCAACCCAGACATGCAAACAAATAGAATCAGACATACAAACAGAGAAAGACAGACACTTTAGACATTCAAACCAATAAATACAAATACTTCGACTTGTAAACACCAACCCAGACATGCAAACAAATAGAATCAAACACACAAACAGAGAAAGACAGACACTTTAGACATTAAAACCAACAAAGACAAATTCTTTGACTTGCAAACACCAACCCAGACATGCAAACAAACAGAATCAGGCACACAAACAGAGAAAGATAGACACTTTAGACATTAAAACCAACAAAGATAAATTCTTGGACTAGCAAACATCGACCCAGACATGCAAACAAATAGAATCAAACACACAAACAGAGAAAGACAGACACTTTAGACATTCAAACCAACAAAGACAAATTCTTGGACTTGCAAACACCAACCCAGACATGCAAACAAATAGAATCAGACACACAAACAGAGAAAGACAGACACTTTAGACATTCAAACCAACAAAGACAAAATCTTGGACTTGCAAACACCAACCCAGACATGCAAAAAAATAGAATCATACACACAAACAGAGAAAGACAGACACTTTAGACATTCAAACCAACAAAGACAAATTCTTGGACTTGCAAACACCGACCCAGACATGCAAACAAATAGATTCAGACATACAAACCGAGAAAGACAGGCACTTTAGACATTCAAACCAACAAAGAAAAATTTTTGATCTTGCAAACACAAACCCAGACGTGCAAACAAAAAGAATCAGACACACAAACAGAGAAAGACAGACACTTTATACATTCAAACAAACAAAGACAAATTCTTGGACCTGCAAACACCAACCCAGACATGCAAACAAATTGATTCAGACATGCAAACAGAGAAAGACAGGCACTTTAGACACACAAACTAACAACGACAAATTCTTGAACTTGGAAACACCAACCCAGACATGCAAACAAATTGATTCAAAAAGTATTTTTTTTAAATGTTGGGGCCCGGGGGGCTTTGGGGCCCCAGGGGGTCTTTGGGGGCTCGGGGGCCTTTGGGAGCCGGGGGCCCTTTGGGGGCCTTTGGGGGCCCGGGGGCCCTTTGGGGGGATATGGCCCTTGGGGGTTGGGGTAGGGGACCTAACAACACTGTTCAAATGGAACTTGCGTATTATAACAACCACGGATTTTCACCCCAAATCATCTACTAAAATGTCTCGAACTGTTTCGCCTAAATCATCTTCTAAAATGTCCCAAAATGTTTCGCCCAAATAATCCGCAAATTTATTTTCTGCGTGTCTCTTTTGTTTTGGCATCCCGGCGATGTCACATTTGAAATTCTCTGGAAAAAAGTCCCGCGTTAATCTCTTCATCTCTAAGATGTTCCTACCTACATTATTATGGTTTCGATAGAATATTAATTTATCTCTGTCACTAAAGATCAGAGAAGCCATATTTAAAAATATAATATTAATTTATCTCTGTCACTAAAGACCAAAGAAGTCATATTTAAAAATGGAATTTCTATCTCTTTAGAGTCCCGCATAATTCCTAGGAAACAAGTGATGTCATTTCTAATTCCATTAGACTCGATCAATACATTCCCCACCGATTATGTAAATCAATTTCTCAGAAATCCATTTCCCCCTCGAATCAATCAATACATCTCTTCCCCTTAATGCGCATGTGCAAACTTCCCCTCGGAGTCATTACACCTAGAAACAACAAATAAATCGACCTTGACCCCATTAGACTCGATCGATAATCCGTGAATAAATTATGTAGACTTGGCGTTAGACTCAATTGTAGATGGCAGCAGTGGTGTGGGACGGGAATTATTAATAGCTTCCTACTACTATCACACTTTGAATAAATAGCTGTGTTTATTTTATAGGGATTTTTAAAGTTAATTTGAACCTGTACGTAATTTTCTACAGATACTGGTTCAATATGATTACCCCTAGGGAAAATAAGGGTTATAACATGATTAATGTGCGATGTATATTACATACAGGAAAAAACCTTCAGCTTTTTCTTGGTTAAGATAAAAAAAACCGCAGGGAATTAGGCGGAGAAGTAACCCAAATATGACATCATAACCCAGAGAAGCAACTTTTCAAAAGATATTTGTGTTATACTACATTGTCAAAAATACGTCTGTTGCATCACCCTGCACATGATAATTCAGTTTTGTCGAAAACAGGTGTTTTATTTTAATATTTTGGTTGCTATTGGTTAGAGTACGTCCTTCACTATTGATTAAAAAAAATATGGAGTCGTTTTCGAAAAAAATAAATATATAAACAAATAAATACACAATTGCTCTTTGAAAGAGAGTTCATATATATAACGCACGGAAAAAAAAAATCAGTTTCTGCTTAGGTGGATATAGTCAAGAACAAACCCCAGTTACTATACACGTCATCACATAATTATACTATAGCGTCATTTATGGTAATAAGCTACAATAAGGACGTTATTCATCATATTATATATGAAGATATAGTTTTTGTTAAGTAACAAACACTTAGTAAGTAACAGTAGTAAGTAACAAACTCTTTCTTGAATTCACCTCTTGGATACACAATACAGAAATTTAATTCAGGAAATTATGAAAAAAAAATTTAGACGGGGTTACGTGCGCGCACGTAACCCCGTCTAAATTTTTTTTTCATAATTTCCTGAATTAAATTTCTGTATTATGTATCCAAGAGGTGAATTCAAGAAAGAGTTTTTTACTTACCTACTTACCTACTTACTCACTTACTTACTTAAAATTTTTTCATAATAACATAATGATATATCCAACTACAGATGTTGATAAAGAATTAATTCAATCTGATGCCTAGATTTTGTCATTAGTATTCCGATGCAAGCGAGCAAGGGATGTTGATATAGAATTTAATCAATCTGTTACTTAGATTTTGTCAATTTTATCTAACATTTTATCCTTTGTATCCGAGAAAAGGATGCTGATATCGAATTTAGCCACTCTCATGCTTAGTTTTTGTCAATTTTATCCGACATACCCGATGATGGATGTTGTCAAAGCATTTATTCCTTCTGAAATTTAGATTTCGTCATTTTTATTTGATGTATCTAACAAAGGATGTTGATAAAAGAAAAAATTATTCACTCTGACACGTAGATTCTGTCAATTTTATATGATGTATCTGAGAAAAGATGTTGATAAATAAAATTTATTCACTCTATCCCATGTGTCTGACAATAGATGTATGCCAATTCCTTTTCTTATATCTTCAATGTTTTGATAGACATTCTAAACGTTTGATATGCTAGCTTACTCTAAAAATAATGAACACATAAAAATGTAATGCATAATGTATTTTTAATGAAATAATGCCATGTAGAATATTAATAAAAAAATATATTATGATACATTATTAATATCAATGATCAACTTTGGACATTTTGAATCTGTTCCATAAAATAGTTCACCTTGTTCTCTCTTGATATTGTAGCTATTGTCTTCTCTTAACTCGTAATCGGTAGAATAATCATTATTCCATTTTTAGTCATACACAATATTTAGTGGTGTGTCTCCGACAGGCTCAATATACGTTTCATCTTTGGTATTATTTGGTTAATTGACTGTTTGATCAATGGTAGTAACGTTTGCTGACAATTTGTTTTTCATCGATTCATCTTTATATTCCTTAGTGATATTTTCTACCAATGCCCTTTTTATTTTTCCGGCAATTTTACTGTCTATTAAAGCCTTATTTCTACATAGGTAACAGCTCCGACATGTTGACAAGATATGGTTTATGATATTAGTAGAAGAGTGCCTACTCTACTTTCTTTTCCCCTTTGCTTTCATTTGAATGCTAATACCTAAAAGATGACAATAGATTCTATCAATAGGTAGCATGTTACCTATGGCACTAGCATGAAGATACCCCTCTTCATCAACTATTATTTTTATGTTGTCATTCTCTTTGAGTATTAACATCTCTGGAAATGATACTTTCGCATATCCACCATTTGTATAATTGAATTTGTTTAGTACTCCAAAGAAATTTAATTCCTTAGTGTCATGACAACGCACGCATACGTTTCCGATAATGCTACCACTTGTACTTGTTTCATAGTTCAAATACTTCTCCATGTCAGCATTCAATGCTACAATACCACTAACATGTGAACACATTTCTAATGGGTGGTCATCCATATGTTCAATATGCATTTCATCTTTGCTATTATTTGGTTCATTAATGGTAGTGACGTTTGCTGGCACTTTGTTTTTCATCGATTCATCTATATATTCCTTAGTGATATTTTCTACCAATGCCCTTTTTATTTTTCTGGTAATTTCACTGTCTATTACAACATTATTTTTACACAGGTAACAGTTTCGGCACGTATACAAGATATGCTTTATGATATTAGTAGAAGAGTATGCATGTCTTCTTTTGAACTTCTGTTGAATGCTAATACCCGAAAGTTGACGATGGGGTGCAACAAGAGGTAGCGTGTTACCACAAGCACTGGCAAGAAGATGTCCCTCTTCATCAACTATTATTTTTATGTTGGCATTCTCTTTGACTGCTATCATCTCTGGATATCTTACTCTTGCATATCCACCATAATAAGAGATGAATTTTTTTGGTACTCCAAATAAATTAAACTCCTTACTGTCATGACAATGCACGCATACATCTCCAATAGTGTTACCATTTTTGCTCGTTACATTGTTTAACTACTTCTCCTTGTTGGAATTCAATGCTACAATAATATTCACATGTAAACAAACTTTATTAAAATTCTCCATCTTAACTTTTTTTTTAAGATATGACTTATGTGTTTATCGTTCCACTGCGTAAAAAATACTGATTTAATACATGCAATAGACCAGGTAGTGTCGATATCCGGACATAGAATACCAGTGGGAAAGCCAAATCGTGTCTCTGACCAATCACAGAGTACAATTGTTAGAGCCGTAAGCATATTTTGTCATTTGAAGATACGTACAAAAAACTAAACAAATAAATAAAGTTGAATAATTTCGAAGTTTAAAAAAAAATTGTTTTTTTTTATGAAAAAAAATTATTGAATTAGAACCATCAGTCCTCATAATTATGAGTATCCAAAACTGGACTTAAGTTTCACATTTGAACCAGAGAATGGACCTAAGTTTCACATTGGAACGAGAGAATTGTATTTTCCATAATTTTCTTACAGGAAACTAGAGCTTATGGTCAAAAACCCTTATTAGCTCAGATTCTACACAAATAGCTTATTTTTCGATCCATAACTGGACTTAAGTTACACCTATGAACCAACGAATTGTATTTTCCATAATTTTCTTACGAAAAACTAGACTTTACGGTCAAAAACCCTTATTAGCTTAGATTTTATAGAAATAGTTTTATTTTTCAATCCAAAAATAGACTAAAGTTTCAGATTTGAACCAGAAAATTGTATTTTCCATAATTTTCTTAAAAAAAACTAGAGTTTACGGCCAAAAACCCTTATAAGCTCAGATTTTACAGAAATAGTTTATCTTTCGATCCTAAAATAGGCTAAAGTTTCACATTTGAACAAGACAATTGTATTTTCCATAATTTTCTTACAAAAAACTAGAGTTTACTGAAAAAACCCTTATTAGCTCAGATTTTATAGAAATAGTTTATTTTTCAATCCATAACTGGACTTAATTTTCACCTATGAGCCAACAAATTGTATTTTCCATAATTTTCTTAGAAAAAACTAGAGTTCGCGACCAAAAACCCTTATTAGCTCAGATTTTACAGAAATAGTTTATTTTTCGATTCAAAAAAAGACTAAAGTTTCAGATTTGCACCAGAGAATTGTATTTTCCAGAATTTTCTTACAAAAAATTAGAGTTTACTGCAGAAAACCCTTATTAGCTCAGATTTGACAGAAATAGTTTATTTTTCGATTCATAACTAGAATTAATTTTCACCTATGAGCCAACGAATTGTATTTTCCATAATTTTCTTACAAAAAAAACTAAAGTTTACGGTCAAAAACCCTTTTTTAGCTCAGATTTTATAGAAATAGTTTTATTTTTCAATCCAAAAATAGACTAAAGTTTCAGATTTGGACCAGAAAATTGTATTTTCCATAATTTTCTTACAAAAAACTAGAGTTTACGACTAAAAACCCTTATTAGCTCAGATTTTACAGAAATAGTTTATTTTTCGATACAAAAATAGACTAAAGTTTCAGATTTGAACACGACAATTGTATTTTCTATAATTTTCTTACAAAAAACTAGCGTTTACGGCCAAAAACCCTTATTAGCTCAGATTTTACAGAAATAGTTTATTTTTCGATCCAAAAATAGACTAAAGTTTCAGATTTGAACCAGACAATTGTATTTTCCATAATTTTCTTACAAAAAAATAGAGTTTACGGCAAAAAACCCATATTAGCTCAGATTTTATAGAAATAGTTTATTTTTCGATCCATAACTGGACTTAATTTTCACCTATGAGCCAACAAATTGTATTTTCCATAATTTTCTTACAAAAAACTAGAGTTTGTGACCAAAAACCCTTATTAGCTCAGATTTTACAGAAATAGTTTAGTTTTCGATCCAAAAATAGACTAAAGTTTCAGATTTGCACCAGAGAATTGCATTTTCAATAATTTTCTTACGAAAAACTAGATTTTACGGCCAAAAACCCTTATTAGCTCTGATTTTACAAAAATAGTTTTATTTTTCGATCCAAAAATAGACTAAAGTTTCACATTTGAACCAGAAAATTGTATTTTCCATAATTTTCTTACAAAAAACTAGAGTTTACGGCCAAAAACCCTTATTAGCTCAGATTTTACAGAAATAGTTTATCTTTCGATCCAAAAATAGACTAAAGTTTCAGATTTGAACCAGACAATTGTATTTTCCATAATTTTCTTACAAAAAAGTAGAGTTTACGGCCAAAAATCCTTATTAGCTCAGATTTTACAGAAATAGTTTATTTTTCAATCCAAAAATAGACTAAAGTTTCAGATTTGAACCAGACAATTGTATTTTCCATAATTTTCTTACAAAAAACTAGAGTTTACGGCAAAAACCCTTATTAGCTCAGATTTTATAGAAATAGTTTATTTTTCGATCCATAACTGGACTTGATTTTCACCTATGAGCCAACAAATTGTATTTTCCATAATTTTCTTACAAAAAACTAGAGTTTGTGACCAAAAACCCTCATTAGCTCAGATTTTACAGAAATAGTTTATTTTTCAATCCAAAAATAGACTAAAGTTTCAGATTTGCACCAGAGAATTGCATTTTCCATAATTGTTTTACAAAAAAACTAGATTTTACGGTCGAAAACCCTTATTAGCTCAGATTTTACAGAAAGAGTTTTATTTTTCGATCCAAAAATAGACTAAAGTTTCAGATTTGAACCAGAAAATTGTATTTTCCATAATTTTCTTACAAGAAACTAGAGTTTACTTTAAAAACCCTTATTAGCTCAGATTATACAGAAATAGTTTATTTTTCGATCCAAAAATAGACTAAAGTTTCAGATTTGAACCAGACAATTGTATTTTCCATAATTTGCTTAAAAAAACTATAGTTTAGGGCAAAAAACCCTTATTAGCTCAGATTTTATAGAAATAGTTTATTTTTCGATCCATAACTGGACTTAATTTTCACCTATGAGCGAACGAAATATTTAAAAAAGCTTCTAAAGCAAAATTTTGGAAAATTTTGAGTTTGGGGTAAAGGGGGATTTCAAAAACATCTTCCCATAATATAATTTATCCTCTAAAGTTGATTCCGATGTTTGTAGCACTCTATGTCTTAACGCTTTAGAAATCTTAAAAAAAAGGTTCTAAAGTAAAATTTTTAAAAATTTTGAGTTTGGGGGGAAGGGGGATTTCAAAAACATCTTCCCATAAAGTAATTTGTCCTCAAAAGTTGATTCTGATTTTTGTAGAACTATATTTCTAAGCGCTTTATAAATATTAAAAAAAGCTTCCAAAGTAAAATTCTGGAACATTTTGAATTTGTGGGGGGAAGGGGGATTTCAAAAACATCTTCCCATGATATAAATTGCCCCCTAAAATTAATTCTGAGTTTAGTGTAGTATTCTTTATTTAACGATTTTAATATCAATTTTTTAGTATATCATAACGCTAGACCCTATTTTAAATTGACAACATTGTTCAAACATCACTTATGCATCGAATTTCAAAGGCTTTACTTACCTTTAATTTGACCATAAAAAGAATCTACACACACACACACACACACAGTCACACACACAACAAAATAGTGAAAATCATTACGTTGTTATTGAATTTGCAATATTCATTATACTTTCTCAATGAATTATTGAGTAGACAGAAAAATAAACAGCGCATGCACTGCTCACACACACACACACAGTCAATGTGGCATCGTTCCATCTTGCTCCCTATCAATTCTGAGTTTCTGGCTAGAATTTAACAAAACCCGTCTTAATCACCAAGCTTTTGTTTTCAGATACGATACGTGCGAAGTTTTGCTTCCAAAGGGGACCCTTTCTGTAATTATAAACAGATGTTTCTATTTAAACAGATAAAGAAAACGCATTTTAATAGAATGAATGAGGAAACTGACATTTTGAACGAAATAACTATTTATAAAGAATTAAGCTCGTAAACAGAACAGGGGGGGAGGGTTTTTATTTACATAATAGAAAAAAGAGCGTACTTTGCGTTTTCTAGCGAGTATACTCATACTATTGTATGGTTTGTATTCTTGGAGGGGAGGGGGGCTATGTCCCCCTGAAATTTGAATTTACTAGTGGGATGGTAAAATGATTTTATTAGGAAATAAATTAAGAAATTTAGTAAACTGTAGTCACATTGTAAATTGATGTATCCATTGCTTTAATAATATATAATGTATTACCTATGATAATCACCAATCAAGTTATCGTATATTGAGCAACCACCGCTGTCTCTGATTGGCTCCTAAAAAATGGGTGTTGCCTTTTTTTTTTTTTGCAATGTCCACGTGTAACCGTAGTGTCTCAGGCGTGGGTTTTCTTGTCCCTTTTCGTGTCCCTTTTCAATCTATTACACTTTTGAGCATATTCTTATGCAATTCCAAGTACTATTAGGATTCCCTTAGTTTCAAAACATGCTTGCCCACTTTATAACTTACCCGCTTTTTTTGCAATGTCCATGTGTAACTGTAGTGTCTCAGGCGTGGGTTTTCTTGTCCCTTTTCGTGTCCCTTTTCAATCTATTACACATGGAGTTGAAACAAACTTGTGTGGGGAATCCCCACTCGTTTGGAAAGGTACCAAAGGGACATAAGCAAATAGTACTTAGTTTCAAAACATGTTAATCACGTGTAAATGTCCCATAGAATAACATTGGAGGGAACATAGTACTATAGAATAGCATGGGAAGCAACATAAGCCCTTAGAATAGCATAGGTTGGAACATAGCGCTATAGAATAGCATAGGAGGGAACATAAGCCCTTAGAATAGCATAGGAAGGAACATAAGCCCTTATAATAGCATAGGAAGGAACATAGCGCTATAGAATAGCATGGGAGGGAACATAATCCACCCAAATCCATAAGTACATGCCATGAAAAGGTGTCAAGGAACGTAATCTCCCCAAATAGCACAGAAAGGAACATAGTCGGCAAGAATCCATAAGTACATGCTCTGGAAAGGTGCCAAGGAACGTAATCTCCCCAAATAGCACGGGAAGGAACATAGTCGGCTAAAATAGCACAGGAAGGAACATAAACCCTTAGAATAGCATAGGAAGGAACATAGTGCTATAGAATAGCATGGGGGGAAACATAAGCTCCTGGAATAGCATAGGAAGGAACCTAATCCACCCAAATCCATAAGTACATGCTCTGGAAAGGTGCCAGAAACGTAATCCACTCAAATAGCACAGGAAGGAACATAAGGCAAGCAAATCCATAAGTACATGCTCTGGAATAGTGCCAAGGAACGTGCTTCAAGCAAATAGCATGGTAATTCCTATAGCTTCAAGCAAATTCATTATAAGCATTCTACTAATAACCCACAAAATTCACCCTACATACGCAAAATTCAACCCAAAAAATTTTGCCAGCCAGAATTGAACACTCACAAAGTTTTATTCCTGAATCCTGTGCAGAAAGACGTGAGAGGGGAAGCGAAATATAGGCGGGAGAAGGAATGTGTGAATTTCCACCCACGCTAAACTTACTGTTCAAGTTTTGAACTTAAATAATATTTAGGAAATCGGATTAGATTAATAAATTCGGTACGTTTCGTTTAACAGGGTTATGGAATATTTATTATAAAAAGAGCCCACTTTATTCTTTATTTAGGCAGCGCTATTGCACTGGCGATGATTGTTGTTATCCCCTTTTTGTAACTAGTAAGATAAATTGGCATGCATTATATCCAACTGGGCGCTTCTTCAGGCATTTCTTTGGCTTCAGTGTAACATGTTTCCACATTGAGTTTTGTTAATAAAATTGATTGAATTCAACTGAATTGAACTAGTACAATATGAAGGTTTTCAGAAGAACTGTCTTTTTATGGTGTCATATCCGTATTGAATCTACTGATGTCATACTTGAAGACAGCTATTTGACGTTATCTAGCTTCAAAAAAAATTATGGCTGTCGTCCTATCTTTACTAGGTTCTAGCTAAAAAAAAAACTGCTAAAAAGGATCTTCCTGTACGTTTATAGTCCTGGCCAAATAAAAGAATCTACATACAATATGTACATGAACATTTCTTTGATGAGCATCTTAGGTAAAAGTAATAACACTAAAGTTTGCAGTTTGTATATTTTACAAACATGAAACATCTCAAAAACGTTAAGGGACAATAAATTGAAACTATCAGGGAATTTTGAGTGAGATTTCAATTATCAAACAGTTTGTGGTAACGATCTGTAAGTCAGCAGCGACTCTGCCCAATAGTGAGCGAAACTCTAAAAACCGGAACTTGAATAATAATGGATATGTCAAGAGTATTGGTTTTTTATCCTCATTCTGTGTACATATAATTCATTGATTTTCATGTTACCTGTAAAAAGCAACGAGCCTGAGAAAACTTTTGTGATTTTCGGATACCCCCAAAAAGTCAAGAAATCAGTGAAAATCACACCATCAGATTAAGCATATTACAGAACGCTACTGTCAATGTTTCAAGCTCCCAGGGTTGATAGTATAAAACTAGTGGTCCTAGAAATTTGGGAGAAGGCTTAGCTGAACAAAAACCAAAAGTTATAGTAGCCTACCCATTTTAGGTATCCAAACAGAATGGAGGGCAAAAATCCCCCTTTTCCCCAAAGTTACCTGACCAAAATTTTAAGATAACCGCTTTGCTCATCATTGTCGAAAGGTCCTATAACTATGCCTCTGAGGATTACGTGACCTCTACAGTCACTGGGGAAAAAACATTAAGTTTTGAAATTTGTCCACTATTTACATATAGTATTTGTTACTGGGATGAACATACACATTTTTAGGGGGGAATTAGCCACATAGAGGTATTTTCCACGGGAAGAGTTTTTTGTGGGTAGGGACGGGAAATTGTATTCGGTGAATTTTCCAGAAATCCAATACGAAATTCTCTTTATTAGTCTTACTTTCTCTTTGGCAACTCAATTTTCATATGAAGATGCTCTGGGACAATTGTCCGGTGTAAATATTCAACGGGGCTGGAATTGTCCAAAAGGATTTTCCACGAGATAAATTCTACATAGAGGATTTTTCCGTAGAAAAATCTTTCCATTGGCGTGGGGGGATTAGATTTCTAGGTAAAACTTTCTAAGGGAAGATGAATTTCCGGAAGGACTTGAATACGATTAGAACCTAAACAAAAAAAAAGTTTTTAGCAAGTAAAACTTTAACGTAAAATTTTAGTGCAAGAGTCTAGACGCTAAAGTGAAACTTTAGGGTATTAAATAAAAAAAAACAATTTTTTTTAACTGAAAATAAGGAGCGACATTAAAACTTTAAACGAACAAAAATTACTCCGTGTACGAAAGGGGCTGTCCCCTCCTCAATACCTCGCTCTTTATGCTAAAGTTTTCTATTGTTTTAAAAAACAAAGTTGTCTGACAGATCAAAACTTTAGCGTAAAGAGCGAGGTATTGAGGAGGGGACAGCCCCTTTCATATACGGAATAATTTTTGTTCATTTTAAGTTTTAATGTCGCTCCTTACTTTCAGTTAAAAAAGCTTGTTTTTTTATTTAATTTCCGAACGTTTTTGAATTAATGCAGCTTTTATTTTGGCTCATCGTACATGAATAATTAAAACGAAATTTTTATATTAATTTTACTTTTATGGCTAAATAGCTTTCTCGAAATTTTGTTCTGACGTAACTTACGAATTAACTTACGTAACGAACTTCTATATTCGTATGTTTTATTACGTATATTATGGAGTCTGCCCCCTAGTCGATACCTTGCTCTTTACGCTATAGTTCGAATTTTGTTCGAATCACAAACCCCTGAATCACAAAGGCCGGTTAATTAGAATAGATAGATCTTTTGAAAGTACTAAAAAGAACTTTAGCGAAAAGGGCGAGGTATTGACTAGAGGGCGAACCCCCTGATATACATAATAATTTCTGTTTGTTTTATTTTTTAATGTTGCTCCTCACTTTCAGTTGAAAAAACTAGTTTTTTTAATTTAATTAATGATCGTTTTTTAAATAATGCTGAGAAATCCGGCGCCCCCTTCATAGAAATGTCCCTTCCCCCTAGGAAACATCCTCCAAGGAAGGATCCTGCCCCATAACCCCCTCCTCCGACACCCCCCCCATCAGAAAAAAATCCCTCCTGAAACGTCTTTGTACTTCCCATTAACCAATAATATATATAAACAATGGGCAAAGTTCATAACTTCCAGCCTTCCCCCGGGAACTGTGGCGGATTAATTCATCCTCAAATACATATTTATTAGATTTTCGACTATGCTGAACAAAATGGCTGACTCAAAATTTTGATTGAGTGACTTTGGGGAAAAAATTAGAGTGGGAGGGGGCCAAGTTGCCGTCCAATTATTTTCGGTCACTTAAAAAGGGCACTAGAACTTTTAATTTCCGTTCAAATGAGCCCTTTTATGATATTCTAGGACTACTGGATCGATACGATCACCCCTGGGAAAAAAAAACAAAAAAAAACAAATAAACACGCATCAGTGATCTTTCTTCTGACAAAAAATTAAAGATTCCACATTTTTGCAGATAGGAGCTTGAAACTTCCACAGCAGGTTTTTCTGATACGCTGAATCCAATGGCGTGATTTTCATCAAAGTTCTAAGACTTTTTGGGGGTGTTTCCCCCTTTTTTCGAAAATAAAGCAAATTTTCTGAGGTTCGTAGCTTTTGATGGCTAACACTAAACTTTATGAAACTTATATATTTGAAATCAGCATAAAACTCTAATTCTATTGATGTATTTATGGATATCAAAGTTCCGGTTTTTAGAGTTTCGGTTACTATTGAGCCGGGTCGCTCCTTACTTAAAGTTCGTTACCACGAACTGTTTGATAGAGCGAAGGTTGACGGAGGGGCTTCCTTCCTCACACACGGAAGAATTTCTGTTTAATGAGGCTCCTTACTTCCAGATGAAAAAACTTGTTTTTTTTAAGTAGAACCTCAAACCTGCTATAAACGAAAATACATAATTTTCTCTTGTGGTTGCAACGGTAGTTGCAATCTAGTAAAAGAAGAACCCGTCCCATAGCAACAACAAAAAATATCGCAAAACCATTAAAAAGTGGTGTCACATCGAAACACAATGTACACCACTAGAACCTACCTGGCCGAAAGCTCTACAAAGGAAACTTGCTTTCCTTTGGCTGACACAAGAAGGCAATCCATTGGCTAGAAAAACCATGAAATTGGCCGCAACCGCGAAATTCTGCATCAGAAGCTTTTTTTTCCGTTTTTTCCCTTCTCTGTAGCTAGTGGGACACTGGAAAATCATAGAGAGCTATCTAATGGGTCATTTTAATGGAAATCAATAAACCTACGTACTATTGTAATTAGCAAAAACAATATTTAAAATATAATCAATTTTGTAAAAAAAACTGTGTTTTCATATACAAGTTCATGAATGACGTCAGAGTTGTAGATTTGTAGATAAATTACGTAAAAAATAAAATCTACATTATGATACTAGTTATAATGGCGTAAGTATATAGTGACGTCGTACTTTTGGGATACAGAAAGCCGTGGTTGCAGCGGTAGTTGTAATAATATTTCTAGAGAATGATGGTCACGCTTGCGTTTTTGTTTTTTGTTTCCTAGGAGTGATCGAATATAACCAGCAGTCTTTGACTGATGAAAATAATATATCAAAGGATAATTTTAAAGATCTAATGAATAATTTAAGTAACAAAAATAATAAGCCACAGTCTACTCTCTTTAAACGAGCAGTAATTGTTTATATTTATGGTTATCTATATCTTTTCTCGAAAACGACTCAATAATTTCTTCTTAAAATTTGCACACTAGTAGAATGCGTCGTCTGGATTTGAGGAATCCCCCGTACCAAACAGGTTTTTCTGGTAGGTAAACATTTCTACAGGTCATTACACCTTTGCCAAGAGATTAAACCAGTATTGTCTATAACTTAATTTACGTAGGTTAAACTTCCGGTGGTTAAGAAAGCGTAACGAGTAATTAAAGTATGAGAAATGGGATGCTATAATTAGAATGGTTTTAAGTTGAAAATTGTGACGTAAAAATAACTCAGATATTTGCTTGCGTGTATAGGAATTCCCATGTTATTTGCTTGCCTGTATTTTGTGTTAAATAAGTAGTTTTTGTATCTTTTAAAAGAGCTTTAAGGGGTTTGAGAGACTCAGTTGCCTGATTCCGTGTGGATTTTCTTTACTTAGTGCTCATTAAAAACGAAGTTTTGTTTTAAATAAGTAGTTTTTGTATCTGTTAAAAGAGCTTTAAGGGGTTTGAGAGACTATGTTGCCTGATTCCGTGTGTTTTTTCTTTAATTAGTGCTCATTAAAAACGAAGTTTTTGTTTTAAATAAGTAGTTTTTTGCGTGTATAGGAATTCCCTTGTTATTTGCTTGCGTGTATAGGAATTCCCATGTTATTTGCTTGCGTGTATAGGAATTCCCATGGTATTTGCTTGCCTGTATTTTGTGTTAAATAAGTAGTTTTTGTATCTTTTAAAAGAGCTTTAAGGGGTTTGAGAGACTCAGTTGCCTGATTCCGTGTGGTTTTTCTTTACTTAGTGCTCATTAAAAATGAATTTTTTTTTTAAATAATTATTTTTTTTATATGTTAAAATAGCTTTAATGGGTTTTAGAGACTATGTTGCCTGATTCCGTGTGGTTTTTATTTAATTAGTGCTCATTAAAAACGAAGTTTTTGTTTTAAATAAGTAGTTTTTTGCGTGTATAGGAATTCCCTTGTTATTTGCTTGCGTGTATAGGAATTCCCATGTTATTTGCTTGCGTGTATAGGAATTCCCATGTTATTTGCTTGCATGTATAGGAATTCCTATGTTCTTATCTTGCATGTATAGGAAGTCCCTGGATCTTTGATTGCGTTTATTTTAATGCGAAGTTATTTTGCTTGCTTGAATAGTAAGTGCCATGTTATTTGCTTGCTTGTATAGGAATTCCCATGTTATTTGCTTGCATGTATAGGAATTCCCACGTTATTTGCTTGCGTGTATAGGAATTCCTATGTTATTTGCTTGCGTGTATAGGAATTCCCAATGCTATTTCAGGACCTTATGTTCCTTCCTATGCTATTATAAGGGCTTTTCCGTGTGGTTTTTTTTTACTTGGTACCCATTAAAAACAAAATTTTTGTGTTAAATAAGTAGTTCTTATATCTTTTAAAAGAGCTTTACTGGGTTTGAGAGACTCGATTGCCTGATTCCGTGTGGTTTTACTTTACTTAGTGCTCATTAAAAACGAAGTTTTGTTTTAAATAAGTAGTTCTTGTATCTGTTAAAAGAGCTTTAAGGGGTTTGAGAGACTCTGTTGTCTGATTCCGTGTGGTTTTTCTTTACTTAGTGCTCATTAAAAACGAAGTTTCTGTTTTAAATAAGTAGTTTTTTGCGTGTATTGGAATTCCCTTGTTATTTGCTTGCGTGTATAGGAATTCCAATTTTATTTTCTTTCGTGTATAGGAATTCCCATGTTATTTGCTTGCGTGTATAGGAATTCCCTTGTTATTTGCTTGCGTGTATAGGAATTCCCATGTTATTTGCTTGCGTGTATAGTAATTCCCATGTTATTTTCTTGCGTGTATAGGAATTCCCATGTTATTTGCTTGCTTGTATAGGAATTCCCAGGTTCTTTGCTTGCGTGTATAGGAATTCCCATGTTATTTGCTTGCTTGTATAGGAATTCCCACGTTATTTGCTTGCGTGTATAGGAATTCCCATGTTATTTGCTTGCGTGTATAGGAATTCCCAATGCTATTCCAGGACATTATGTTCCTTCCTATGCTATTATAAGGGCTTTTCCGTATGGTTTTTCTTTACTTGGTACCCATTAAAAACAAAATTTTGTGTTAAATAAGTAGTTCTTATATCTTTTAAAAGAGCTTTACGGGGTTTGAGAGACTCGATTGCCTGATTCCGTGTGGTTTTTCTTTACTTGGTGCCCATTAAAAACACAATTTGTGTCAAATAAGTAGTTCTTGTATCTTTCAAAAGAACTTTACGGGGTTTGAGACACTCTGTTGCCTGATTCCGTTTGGTTTTTCTTTACTTAGTGCTCATTAAAAACGAAATTTTTGTGTTAAATAAGTAGTTTTTTGTATCTTTTAAAAGAGGTTTAATGGGTTTGAGAGACTCAGTTGCCTGATTCCGTGTGGTTTTTCTTTACTTAGTGCTCATTAAAAAAAAAGTTTTTGTGTTAAATAAGCAGTTTTTATATATTTTAAAATAGCTTTAAGGGGTTTGAGAGACTCAGTTGCTTGATTCCGTGTGGTTTTTCTTTACTTGGTGCCCATTAAAAACACAATTTTGTGTTAAATAAGTAGTTCTTGTATCTTTTAAAAGAGCTTTACGGGGTTTGAGACACTCTGTTGCCTGATTCCGTTTGGTTTTTCTGTACTTAGTGCTCATTAAAAACGAAATTTTTGTGTTAAATAAGTAGTTCTTGTATCTTTTAAAAGAGCTTTACGGGGTTTGAGAGACTCGGTTGCCTGATTCCATGTGGTTTTTCTTTACTTTTTGCCCAATAAAAACTAAATTTTTGTGTTAAATAAGTAGTTTTTGTATCTTTTAAAAGAGATTTAAGGGGTTTGAGAGACTCTGTTGCTTGATTACAAGTGGTTTTTCTCTACTTAGTGGTCATTAAAAAATTAATTTTTTTTTTAAATTATTTTTTTTTTGTATCTTTTAAAAGAGCTTTAAGGGGTTTGAGAGACTCAGTTGCCTGATTCCGTGTGGTTTTTATTTACTTAGTGCTCATTAAAAATGAAGTTTTTGTGTTATTATTTGAGAATTTAACTTTAGTATTTTATGGTTTTATGTGCCTGAAATCATGAATTAGAATAGTTAATTACCTGTTTAGGGTTTTCAGACCTAGGTTTTTTAGATTTTCGTGTGTGTTTGACTCCTGGGGTTTATTATTTGAGAAGTTAACTTTAGTATTTTATGGTTTTACGTGCCTGAAATCATGAATTAGAATAGTTAATTAGCAGTTTAGGGTCTTCAGACCTAGTTTTCTTAGATTTTCGTGGGTGTTTGTTTCCTGGAGTTTATTATTTGAGAAGTTATCTTTAGTATTTCATGGTTCTATCTTGAATTCACCTGCTGGATAAACAAAAGACATTTCGTTCAAGAAATTATGACAATATTCTAAGTAAGTAACAAACTCTTTCTTGAAGTTACCTCTTGGATACACAATGCAGAAATTTCATTTAAGAAACTATGAAAAAAATGGTAAGCAAGTAACAAACTCTTTCCTGAAGTCACCTCCTGGATACACAATGCAGAAACTTCATTTAAGAAACTATGAAAAAAAATGTAAGTAAGTAAGTAACAAATTCTTTTTTGAAGTCACTTCTTGGATACACAATACAGAAATTTCATTACAGAAACTATGAAAAAATTGTAAGTAAGTAGAAAATTCTTTCTTGAATTCACCTGCTGGATAAACAAAAAGACATTTCGTTCAAGAAATTAGAACAAAATTCTAAGTAAGAAACAAACTCTTTATTGTTTTCACGACTTAGATACACGATGTAGAAATGTAATTCAAGAAATTATGAAAAAATTCTCAGTAAGTAACAATTTCTTTCTTGAAGACAACTCTTGAATACAAAATACGGAAATTTCATTCAAGAAATTATGAAAATATTTGTAAGTAAGTAACAAACTCTTTATTGATTTCACCTCTTGGATATACAATACAGATACTTCATTCAATAAATTATGAAAAAATCGCAAGTAAGTAATAAACTCTTTATTGTTTTCACCTCTTGGATATACAATGCGGATATTTCATTCAATAAATTAAGAAAAAATTGTAAGCAAGTAACAAACTCTTTCCTGAAGTCACATCTTGGATACACAATGCAGAAACTTCATTTAAGAAACTATGAAAAAATAGTAAATAGATGAATAAATTGTAAGAGATGTCCAAAAAGTTGGGTTAATCTAGGTTCACTTAGAGTGGCGCGCCGCTCTAAGTGAACCTAGATTAACCTAACTTTTTGGATAGCTCTCTCACTATGACTCTGTTTGTGTGTCGTGTCAAAAACCAGTCTGGTTGAAAACGTGGAGTTTTCGTGCTGGTCACTTTTTTTGCAATGTGTAGGAACCAGTGGGGAATCCCCGCTCGCTTGGAAAGGTACCAAGGAAAGGCAAGCAAATAACATGTAGTTTCAAAACGTGTTTAATCACGTGTAGAGGTCCCATAGAATGAAATTTCTGTATTGTGCATGTAAACGGCAAATTCAAGAATGAGTTTTTTACTTACTTAGAATTTTGTCATAATTTCTTGAAGGAAATGTCTTTCTTTTTGTATCCAAGAGGTGAAATCAATAAAGAGTTTGTTACTTACTTTCCTTTTTTTTTATAATTTCTTGAATTAAATTTCTACATAGTGTATCTAAGTCGTGAAAACAATAAAGTGTTTGTTACTTACTTATAATTGTCTCATAATTTCTTGAACAAACCGTCTTTTTGTTTATCCTGCAGGTGAATTCAAAAAAAAAATTTTCTAATTACTTACAATTTTCTCATAATTTTTTTACTTAAATTTCTGCATTGTGTATCCACGAGGTGTATTCAAGAAAGAGTTTGTTACTTGCTTACAATTTTTTCGTAATTTCTTAAATGAAATATCTGTATTGTGCATTCAGGAGGAGGATTCAGGAAACAGTTTGTTACTTGCTTAGAATTTTGTCATAATTTCTTGAATGAAATACCTTTTTTATTTATCCAGTAGGCGAATTCAAGAAAGAATTTGATACTTACTTACAATTTTCTATAATGTCTTAAATTAAATTTCTGAGCTGTGTATCCATGAAGTAACTTCAAGAAAGGATTTGTTACTTATTTAGAATTTTGTCATAATTTCTTGAATGAAATGACTTTTTTTTGTTTATCCAAGAGGCGAATTCAAGAAAGAATTTGCTACTTACTTACAATTTTTGATAATTTCTTAAATGAAGTTTATGCATTTTGTATCCAAGAGGTGACTTCAGGAAAGAGTTTGTTACTTGCTTACAATTTTTTCATAATTTATTGTATGACATTTCCGTATTGTGTATCCAAGAGTTGACTTCAAGAAAGAAATTGTTACTTACTGAGAATTTTTTCATAATTTCTTGAATTATATTTCTACATCGTGTATCTAAGTCGTGAAAACAATAATGAGTTTGTTACTTACTTGGAATTTTGTCATAATTTCTTGAACGAAATGACTTTTTTTTGTTTATCTAAGAGGCGAATTCAAGAAAGAATTTGCTACTTACTTACAATTTTTGATAATTTCTTAAATGAAGTTTCTGCATTATGTATCCCAGAGATGACTTCAGGAAAGAGTTTGTTACTTGCTTACAATTTTTTCATAATTTATTGAATGAAATTTCCGTATTGTGTATCCAAGAGTTGACTTTAAGAAAGAAATTGTTACTTACTGAGAATTTTTTCATAATTTCTTGAATTAAATTTCTACATCGTGTATCTAAGTCGTGAAAACAATAATGAGTGTGTTACTTACTTGGAATTTTGTCATAATTTCTTGAACGAAATTTCTTTTTGTTTATCCAGCAGGTGAATTCAAGAAATAATTTGCTACTTACTTACAATTTTTTAATAATTTCTTTAATGAAATTTCTGCATTGTGTATCCAAGAGGTGACTTCATGAAAGAGTTTGTTACTTGCTCACAATTTTTTTTCATAATTTCTTAAATGAAATTTCTGCATTGTGTATCCATGAGGTAACTTCAAGAAAGAGTTTTGTTACTTACTTAGAATTTTGTCGTAATTTCTTGAATGAAATGTCTTTTTTATTTACCCAGGTGGCAAATTCAAGAAAGAATTAGCTACTTACTTACAATTTTTTGATAATTTCTTAAATGAAATTTCTGCATTGTGTATCCATAAGGTAACTTCAAGAAAGAGTTTGTTGCTTACTTAGAATTTTGTCATAATTTCTTGAATGAAATTGAACGAAATGTCTTTTTGTTTATCCAGCAGGTGAATTCAAGAAAGAATTTGCTAATTACTTACAATTTTTTCATAATTTCTTTAATCAAATTTCTGCATTGTGTGTCCACGATATGACTTCATGAAAGAGTTTGTTACTTGCTTACAATTTTTTTTAATAATTTCTTAATTTAAATTTATGCATTGTGTATCCAGGAGGTAACTTCAAGAAAGAGTTTGTTACTTACTTAGAATTTTGTCGTAATTTCTTGAATGAAATGTCTTTTTTATTTACCCAAGAGGTGAATTCAAGAAAGAATTTGCTACTTAATTACAATTTTTGATAATTTCTTAAAAGAAATTTCTGCAATGTGTATCCAAGAGGTAACTTCAAGAAAGAGTCTGTTACTTACATTGAATTTTGTAATAATTTCTTGAACGAAATGTCTTTTTGTTTATCCATCAAGTGAATTCAAGAAGGAACTTGCTACTTACTTAGAATTTTTTCATAATTTCTTTAATGAAATTTCTGCATTGTGTATACAAGAGGTGACTTCAAGAAAGAATTTGTTACTTACCTATTTACAATTTTTTCATAGTTTCTTAAATGAAGTTTCTGAATTGTGTATCCAAGATGTGACTTCAGGAAAGAGTTTGTTACTTGCTTACAATTTTTTAATAATTTATTGAATGAAATACCCGCATTGTATATCCAAGAGGTGAAAACAATAAAGAGTTTATTACTTACTTGCAATTTTCTCATAATTTCTTGAATGAAGTTTCCGCACTGTGTATCCAAGAGGTGAAATCAATAAAGAGTTTGTTACTTAATTACAAATATTTTCCTAATTTCTTGAATGAAATTTTCGTATTCTGTATCCAAGAGTTTACTTCAAGAATGAAATTGTTACTTACTGAGAATGTTTTCATAATTTATTGAATTACCTTTCTACATCGTGTATGTAAGTCATGAAGACAATAAAGAGTTTGTTTCTTACTTAGAATTTTTTTCTAATTTCTTGAACGAAATGTCTTTTTGTTTATCCAGCAGTTGAATTCAAGAAAGAATTTGCTACTTACTTACAGTTTTTTCATAGTTTCTTTAATGAAATTTCTGTATTGTGTATCCAAGAAGTGACTTCAAGAAAGAATTTGTTACTTACTTACTTACATTTTGTTTCATAGTTTCTTAAATGAAGTTTCTGCATTGTATATCCAGGAGGTAAATTCAGGAAAGAGTTTGTAACTTGCTTATAATTTTTTTTATAATTTCCTTAATGAATTTTCTGCATAGTGTATCCAAGAGGTAACTTCAAGAAAGATTTTGTTACTTACTTAGAATTGTTCAATAATTTCTTGAAAGAAATGTCTTTTTGTTTATCCAGCAGGGGAATTCAAGAAGGAACCATGAAATACTAAAGTTAACTGCTCAAATAATAAACTCCAGGAAACAAACACCCAAGAAAATCTAAAAAACCTAGGTCTGAAAACACTAAACAAATAATTAACTATTCTAATTCATGATTTCAGGCACGTAAAACCACAAAATACTAAAGTTAACTTCTCAAATAATAAACCCCACGAGTCAAACAAACACGAAAATCTAAAAAACCTAGGTCTGAAACAGGTAATTAAATATTCTAATTCATGATTTCAGGCACATAAAACCATAAAATACTAAAGTTAACTTCTCAAATAATAACACAAAAACTTCGTTTTTAATGAGCACTAAGTAAAGAAAAACCACACGGAATCAAGCAACTGAGTCTCTCAAACCAATTAAAGCTATTTTAAAAGATACAAAAAACTACTTATTTAAAACAAAAAATTCATTTTTAATGAGAACTAAGTAAAAAAAAACAACACGGAATACTGCAACTTAGTCTATAAAACCCCTTAAAGCTCTTTTAAAAGATTCAAAAACTAATTATTTAACACAAAAATTTCGTTTTTAATGAGCACCAAGTAAAGAAAAACCACACGGAATCAGACAACCGAGTCTCTCAAACCCCTTAAAGCTCTTTTAAAAGATACAATAAATACTTATTTAACAAAAAAATTTCGTTTTTAATGAGCACTAAGTAAAGAAAAACCAAACGGAATCAGTCAAAAGAGTGTCTCAAACCCAGTAAAGCTATTTTACAATATAAAAGAACTACTTATTCAACACAAAATTGTGTTTTTAATGGGCACTAAGTAAAGAAAAACCACATGGAATCAAGCAACTGAGTCTCTCAAACCCCTTAAAGCTATTTTAAAATATATAAAAAATTATTTTTTAACAAAAAAACTTCGTTTTTAATGTGAACTAAGTAAAGAAAAACAACACGGAAACATGCAACTGAGTCTCTCAAACCCCTTAAAGCTCTTTTAAAGGATAAAAAAAACTACTTATTTAACACAAAAATTTCGTTTTTAATGGGCACCAAGTAAAGAAAAACCACACGGAATCAGACAACCGAGTCTCTCAAACCCATTAAAGATCTTTTAAAATATACAAGAACTACTTATTTAATACAAAAATTTAGTTTTTAATGAACAATAAGTAAAGAAAATCAAAACGGAATCAGTCAACATAGTCTCTCAAACCCAGTAAAGCTCTTTTAAAAGATACAAGAACTACTTATTTAACACAAAAATTGTGTTTCTAATGGGCACCAAGTAAAGAAAAACCACACGGAATCAGGCAATCGAGTCTCTCAAACCCCGTAAAGCTCTTTTAAAAGATATAAGACCTACTTATTTAACACAAAAATTTTGTTTTTAATGGGTACCAAGTAAAGAAAAACCATACGGAAAAGCCCTTATAATAGCATAGGAAGGAACATAACATGGGAATTCCTATACAAATAACATGGGAATTCCTATACACGCAAGCAAATAACGTGGGAATTCCTATACATGCAAGCAAATAACATGGGAATTCCTATACATGCAAGCAAATAACATGGGAATTCCTATACACACAAGCAAATAACATGGGAATTCCTATACACGCAAGCAAATAACAAGGGAATTCCTATACACGCAAGCATATAAGATTTGATGTCATTTACTATCAAGAAAATAACATGGGAATTCATATACTATCAAGCAAATAACCTGTGAATTCCTATACAAGCAAGCAAATAACATGGGAATTCCTATACATGCAAGCAAATAACATGGTAATTCCTATACACGCAAAAAACTACTTATTTAAAACAGAAACTTTGTTTTTAATGAGCACTAAGTAAAGAAAAACCACACGGAATCAGGCAACAGAGTCTCTCAAACCCCTTAAAGCTCTTTTAACAGATACAAAAACTACTTATTTAAAACAAAACTTCGTTTTTAATGAGCACTAAGTAAAGAAAAACCACACGGAATCAGGCAATCGAGTCTCTCAAACCCCGTAAAGCTCTTTTAAAAGATATAAGAACTACTTATTTAACACACAAATTTTGTTTTTAATGGGTACCAAGTAAAGAAAAACCACACGGAAAAGCCCTTATAATAGCATAGGAAAGAACATAAGGTCCTGGAATAGCATTGGGAATTCCCATACACGCAAGCAAATAACATGGGAATTCCTATACACGCAAGCAAATAACGTGGGAATTCCTATACATGCAAGCAAATAACATGGGAATTCCTATGCACGCAAGCAAATAACATGGGAATTCCTATACAAGCAAGCAAATAACATTGGAATTCCTAGACATGCAAGCAAATAACATGGGAATTCCTATACACGCAAGAAAATAACATGGGATTTCCTATACATGCAAGCAAATAACATGGGAATTCCTATACACGCAAGCAAATAACATGGGAATTCCTATACACGCAAGAAAATAACAAGGGAATTCCTATACACGCAAAAAACTACTTATTTAAAACAAAAATTTCGTTTTTAATGAGCACTAAGTAAAGAAAAACCACACAGAATCAGGCAACAGAGTCTCTCAAACCCCTTAAAGCTCTTTTAACAGATACAAAAACTACTTATTTAAAACAAAACTTCGTTTCTAATGAGCACTAAGTAAAGAAAAACCACACGGAATCAGGCAACTGAGTCTCTCAAACCCCTTAAAGCTCTTTTAACAGATACAAAAACTACTTATTTAACACAAAATACAGGCAAGCAAATAACATGGGAATTCCTATACACGCAAGCAAATAACTGAGTTATTTTTACATCACAATTTTCAACTTAAAACCATTCTAATTATAGCATCCCATTTCTCATACTTTAATTACTCGTTACGCTTTCTTAACCACCAGAAGTTTAACCTACGTAAATTAAGTTATAGACAATACTGGTTTAATCTCTTGGCAAAGGTGTAATGACCTGTAGAAATGTTTACCTACCAGAAAAACCTGTTTGGTACGGGGGAGTCCTCAAATCCAGACGACGCATTCTACTCACAGTTTTTGCCTTAACAAAAACAACCTAGATAGGTCCCGACTTAAGGAAAATTTCTTTATAGTCTTAATTTTCAAAAAGTATTTTTTTTTGAAAAAAGGACATCTGATTTGTATAACGAAAATGATGCCTGTCAAAATATGTGGTTAAAAAACAAATCAACTTGCAATGGAATGAAGGAACAGGTTTTGCCAATCGCCTCCCTGGAGAATACAAAATACTGTAAGAATATGAACTGTAATGGAAAAACAGGAAGAATGAAGTA
The DNA here is from genome assembly GCF_049724085.1 of Artemia sp. Qi Xiang Cuo. Taxonomy (NCBI): domain Eukaryota; kingdom Metazoa; phylum Arthropoda; class Branchiopoda; order Anostraca; family Artemiidae; genus Artemia; species Artemia sp. Qi Xiang Cuo. The sequence continues at coordinate 9,476,870 of NC_142802.1, read as the reverse complement.
AATTCACACCATAATTTCTTAATTTAACCTTGGAGAACGTTTTTAATGCGAATAACGTCACATTCGTGTGCCTTAATTTGTGAGTCTTAATTTTGGAAAAATATTTTTCGAATAAAGGTTTTATAACAAAAGTAGTAGACGTCAAAACCTATGGTTAAATGACAAATCAAATTGCAATGAAATAAAGGAACATATTTTTTTAATTACCTCCCAGGAGAGTAAAAAACTCCGTAAGAGTTATGATTTTGTAAAAGATAAACAGGAAGGAGAAAGTTTCAAACCAGAAACTTCTCGCTCTTTACGCTAAAGTTAGACTCTGTCTCACAACTCTATTTCTTAAAACAATAAAAAATTTTAGCGTAAAGAGCAAGGCGTTGAGGAGGGAACAGCCCCTTTTATATACCGAATGATTAATGTTCGTTTTAAGTTTTAATGTTGCTCCTTACTTTCGGTTAAAAAAACTTCTTTTTTTTTTTAATACATTTGAACGTTCATTCAGCCCGTCTGAAGCATAGAACATAAAAAGTTCGGGAATTTTCTTAATTTAATTGAAAAAGCTGATTTGCCACCCCATTACTTGAAACTAAAAAACAACACTAAAATTATGCTAATCCGTAATCCAAGAATCATATATAAAAGCCTTCCTTATGCCAAATACAACTTTTATAATCTTCCTACTGACAGGAAGTCTCAGAAATTATGACCGTATGCATCTGAATGTTCATTCATTTCGTCTGAAGCACAAAACAGGAAAAGTTAAAAAGGAAGCCCAAAAGCACTTTTAGGGTATTTATTCAAACCTGCTGTTGTCAAGCTTCCCCCTTAAATTTAGAGTCATAAGAACAGAGCATGAGGATACGCTCTTTTTTATTTATGTTAATCCAGGGCATGTGATATACCGATAGTATATCGGGGTATGCTATTGGAGTAGTGTAATTTTATATTCTGAGGGGTATTTCTGGCCCTTTAATTGTGTCTCAGATTCATGTTCCACAAAACATACGATGAAAGATACCCTAAATTTTGAATAAATAGTAATAGAATTAACCAAAAATCGCTTTAATTATTGTAACTAACTATAGCTATAAATAGTAAACAGCTCAAAAAGTTTTATCTCATGCTGGGTCAAAATACAAAAATAACTCAGTATAAATGATCCCAGAAAATGTTATCATAGTGGCATTTGCTTAGTTTCAGAAAATGTTTGGAAATCATAAAACTAAGTTTAGGATTCCCAAGAACTCCCGAACAGAGAAACTTCAAAAATTTGTATTTTCAATGTCATGGATGCTTTTTTTGCGAGGGGTAGTCAAATTGAACCAGCTATCATAAAATTTTGGGAGGGGTCTCATTTCAATATAAATTGTGAAGGAGCCATTTTAATAAAAAAAATAGCCAAACATAAGAAATTACCTCCAAAGCTACTAGTGAAGCCCCAAGCTTGTTTGTAAAGCTTTAAAGAATTGTTCATCATGGTTTTATCAATAGCTGCAACCTAGTAAAGAGCTAAACATAGCCTGTAATAACTAGAAGTTTAAAACACGTTTTGAAAAAAAATTAAATTGCGCGATTTTTTTTTTAAGGTGATTCAGTTTTTTTTAAGCAGTAAAAGTTTATTGCAAATAGAACTTGAACCACAACAAAAATGGCTTTGAGTAGAAACATAAAGTGCACCATTGCAATCAACATGACGGAAAACCCAAACTGAAAATTGCAAGCTTGTGATTGTTACCTTAAAAAAAGGAAAATCATTTTGTTGCATAGAAAGCAGTGACGTGCCTCCTTTTCTTTGGCAGGACCATAGACAAAACGTATGTAATGCAGACTTCCAACTAAAATAAGCTTATTTTAGTATTTAATGCAGACGTCCAACTAAAATCAATTGGTGCTTGTGCTCGTCTATCCTCAGTTTCTAAGGCTTCTAGCATGCATCAATCTTATCATGCATAGACTAAAGGCATTCATAAGTTGTATCCCCGCAAGTACTTCTATAACATCCCTAGGGACTACTCCTTGCTTCTATAGGTTCAAGAAGAATGCTTAACGGTGGTTTCCTCTTTTGGTGACCAGGTGTCGCAATTGTAGGTGGCACTCCCGCTCAGGTAAGATTTGGCACGATCAGGTATTACAATCTTAGGTGAAATTCCCAGGTGTTTCAACTACTCGGAATTTGGTCCGTATAATACACCAGTTTTAATGATAAGCTCCTACCCCCTTGGACCTGTTTCTAGGCGAGATTCCCGCCCAGGCAAGATTGTGCATGTCCATGCAAGATTAGGCATGTCCAGGCAAGATTAGGCATGTCCAGGCAGGATTCGGCATGTCTAGCCAACATTTCAAGGACACACCCTTTTTCCCTGTTTTTAGGTGGCATTCCCGCCGTTGGCAAGAGTTCAAAGGTTAGGTGACACACCCCTCTTCCCTGTTTTATGCAAAATCATGTCTAGATACGTTCCCAGATGATTGAAACCCCCCGCGATGCTTTTCCAGACATACTCCCAGCTAGCAAAACTCTCCCACGATGCTTTTCAAGACAAAATTCCCAGGTGGTTAAGATCCCCTGCGATGCTTTTCCAGACACACTCCCAGCTAGCAAAACTCCCCTGCGTTGTTACTACACAAAATTCCCATATGGTTGAAATCCCCCGCCAAGCTTTTATATTAAAAGCCAAAGAGAACTTCCCTCCACAATATATGCTATATATAGAGCGGCTAGAGACATTTCCCTATATGTCTCTTTCAAAAAGTTGACAAGTGCACAAGCATCTTAAACAATGGATAATACCTACAACCATGTAAGTGCCTATCTCTCTATAGTTACCCCCCCCCCCACCAAAAAAAATCTTTATACTTTGGTTTGTTTCAAAATATACTCTTTTTCCACTGTTTATTCCTTCCTCCCTCCCCCCGACCATTCATTACTATTTAATTCCTTCGAAAAAGAAATAATTCTTTTCGCTAATAACTTTCGTTTTTCTGCAATCTTCAACTCTCATGTCTAGACTGTAGAGACGTTTGTTTAAACCTTAGCATTCATAAAATCTATCGTACACGCTTTACCTAAAATTGGCATCTGTTGTGAATAAGGCTGTAACCCTCTCAAAGGGTGTTTACTGTTTAGTAAACAGTGACACTTGGAAGAGGGTTGTTGTCAATTAATAAACCTTACGGGAGAATGTCAGATTTAGAAAATTATATGTCTGAAAGAGATCCTATTTCCCACAACATTAATGTGTAATAGTCACATTTTAAGCTTGGAAATTGTGCGTATAAGAAGAGAGGGGGTGTAATAAAAAAAAATATTTTTATTCTAGACAAAAATCTAGTTTTTAAGCTGTTTATTGCATATTAATGGTAAAAACAATGTGTATCCCCCCCATTAATAGGGTCATATGCATGCCTAGGCTACAGACAAATTATTCTCTAGCATTTAATCCCCTTTAGTATTCGATTTTTCTCCATTTTTAAAATTCCTAAGCATAAAGAAACAATTGCGTATTATTTCCAAGCCTATTTTTACGCTTTCTTGAAAAAAAGAGTGACTTATTTAAAGGTGGGTGGGGGCAATAAAGAAACTATGGTTTCCAAGTTTTACCTTCCCGGAAAAAAGAGGGCTGTATATTTTTGAGATCTAGATTATTTGATAACTATTTTATGCTTTCTTGAAAAGGAAAGGACTTATTTCAGACAAAGTTTAAATATTTATATCTTCTGTTTTTCTTCTGTAGCAGGCTGGGTACTAAATTTTTTTCCTGAAATAGGGAGTCATTCTTTTATACTAAATTTTCATGACATCTCAGGACCATCAGTGCGAGCTGTGAGACATATGCAATCCCCTCTTCCTCGAGCTTCAATACTGCCTCGTGAAGTTACAGCCCCGGCTGCACGAGCCCGGTATATCGCTGGCCCGGCTGCAAAAGATCGTGATGGACATGATACGAGTAAAAAGGCCTTATTGACTCCAGGGGGGACTCCTAATATGGGTATAGAGTCCCTAGGGAGAACACATGGTTAATGGGGTCAATGACCTAAATTTCCAAAGGTCCATTTATTTGATGTTGTTGTTGTTTTGGCCAAGGGCACGCTCGAGGCGAATGTCAATGTGTCCAAAAATAGGAAACAGTTAGATCACACGTGACAGGTGATGTCAAGGTTGATTGATTGTCACGAAAGGGGAATTAATTTGTTGTTTCTAAGTAGAATTATTGATTCAAGAAAGGGGAATTAATTTGTTGTTTCTAAGGGGAAATATTGATTCACGAAAGGGGAATTAATTTTTTGTTTCTAAGGGGAATTATTGATTCAAGAAAGGGGAATTAATTTGCTGTTTCTATGGGGAAGGTGGGGAAGAGATATATTGACTGCGTAATCGAAGGGAGAGAATTCCCGAGAAATTGTTTACATTATTGGTAGAACCCTATCAGGAGCTCGTGACGGGAATCCATTTATGTGCAAAGAATGATGTAATCAACTAGGACAAATGGATTTCTGAGAAATTGATTACATAATCGGTAGAACCCTATCAGAAGGTCATGACGGGAATCCATTTATGAGCATAGAATGACGTAATCAACTAGGACAAATGGATTTCTGAGATATTGATTACATAATCGGTAGAACCCTATCAGAAGGTCATGGCGGGAATCCATTTATGGACATAGAATGGCGTAATCGACTAAGACAGTTGGATTTCTGAGAAATTGATTACATAATCGGTAGAACCCTATCAGAAGGTCCTGACGGGAATCCATTTATGGACATAGAATGACGTAATCGACTAAGACAAATGGATTTCTGAGAAATTGATTACATAATCGGTAGAACCCTATCAGGAGGTCATGAGGGGAATCCATTTATGGGCATAGAATGATGTAATCAACTGTAAAGTTTTTTGGTTACCTCAACACCAAAAAATACTTTTCAAAGACGATTTCAGAGCAAGTTGCTTTCTCAATGTCCCTCCTAAACTCGTTTTCCAACTTGATATAATTATCTTTTTCACCCACAACTATACTTTACAGCTTTTTGGATACCTCAACACCAAGAAATACTTTTCAAAGACCATTTCAGAGCAAGTTACTTTCTTAATGTCACTCCTAAACCCATTTTCGAACTTGAAGTACTTATCTTTTTCACCCACTACTATACTTTACAGCTTTTTGGATACCTCAACACCATAAAATACTTTTCAAAGACCATTTCAGAGCAAGTTCGTTTCTTAATCTCCCTCCTAAACCCATTTTCCAAATTGAAGTACTTATCTTTTTCACCTACAATTATACTTTACAGCTTTTTGAATAACTCAACTCCAAGAAACACTTTTCACAGTCCATTTCAGAGCAAGTTACTATCTTAATTTACATCCTAAACCCATTTTACCACTTGAAGTACTTATGTTTTTCATCCTCAACTATACTTTATCGCTTTTTGGATACCTCAACACCAACAAATACTTTTCAAAGACCATTTCTGAGCAAGTTACATTCTTAATGTCCCTCCTAAACCCATTTTTCCAACTTGAAGTACTTATCTTTTCACACACAACTATACTTTACAGCTTTTTGGATACCTCAACACCATAAAATACTTTTCATATACAAAGACTGAGCAAGCAACTTTCTCACTGTCCCTCCTCAACTCATATCAACGCAGGGAGTGCTGGTCTTTTTCACCATAAGCTATAAATTAAATCTTTTTGGATACATAAACGCATAGAAATATTCATAAATTTCAATTTCAGAGCAAGCTACATTTTTGATGTACTTCCTAAACCCATTTTCCAACTTTAAGTACTTACCTTTTTCACCCACAACTATACTTTACAGCTTTTTGGATACCTCAACCCCAAGACATACTTTTCAATGACCATTTCAGAGCAAGTTACTTTCTTAATGTCCCTCCTAAGCCCATTTTCCAACTTGAAGTACTTATCTTTTTCACCCACAACTAGACTTTACATAGTTTTTGATACCACAACACCAAGATATACTTTTAAAATAACATTTCAGAGCAAGTTACTTTCTTAATGTCCCTCCAACACCCATTTTCCAACTTGAAGTACTTATCTTTTTCACCCACAACTATACTTTACAGCTTTTGGATACCTCAACACCAAGAAATACTTTTCAAAGGCAATGTCAGAGGAAGTGACTGTCTCACGGTTCCTCCAAAACCCATTTCCCAATTTGTAGTACTTATCTTTTTCACTCAGAACTATAGTTTGCAGCTTTTTGAATAACTCAATACCAATAAATACTTTTCAAAAGACATTTCAGAGCACGTTCCACTCTTAATGTCTCTCCTAACCCCATTTTCCAACTTGAAGTAATTATCTTTTTCACCCACACCTATACTTTACAGATTTTTGGATACCTAAACACCAAGAAATACTTTTCAAAGACCATTTCAGAGCAAGTTACTTTTTTAATGTCCCTCCCCACAACTATACTTTACAGCTTTTTGGATACCTCAACACCAAGAAATACTTTTCAAAGACCATTTCAGAGCAAGTTACTTTCTTATTGTCCCTCATAAACCCATTTTCCAACTTGGATTACTTATATTTTTCAACCACAACTATACTTTACAGCTTTTTGGATACCTCCACACCAAGAAATACTTTTCAAAGACCCTTTAAGAGCAAGATACTTTCTTATTGCCCCTCCTAAAACAATTTCCAACGTGGAGTTATTAAATTTTTATCCCACCACTATACTTTAGATGATTTTTGATAAATAAAAGTACAGACATACTTTTAAAAGTACATTTCAGTACATGTTACTTACATGATTTACCTCTTTAGCCCATTTTCAAACTTTAATTACTCGTGTTTTTCACCCATTTCTATACATTACATATTTTTTGATACCTCAACGCCCAGATCTACTGTTCAATGGCCATTTCAGAGCAATTTACTTTCTTACTGTCCCTCCTAAGCCCTTTTCCCAACTTTAAATACTTATCTTTTTCACCACAACTATACTTTACAGCTTTTTGGATACCTCAACACCAAGAAATACTTTTCAAAGACCATTTCAGAGCAAGTTACTTTCTTAATGTCCCTCCTAAACCCATTTTCCAACTTGAAGTACTTATCTTCTTCACCCTCCACTATACTTTACAGCTTTTTGGATACCTCAACACCAAGAAATACTTTTCAAAAACCATTTCAGAGCAAGTTACTTTCTTAATGTCCCTCCCCACAACTATACTTTACAGCTTTTTGGATACATCAACACCAATAAATACATTTCAAAGTTCATGTCAGAGCAAGTTACTTTCTTACAGTCCCTCCTAAACTCAATTTCCAACTAGAAGTACTTATCTTTTTCAAACGAAACTATACTTTACAGCGTTTTTGATACCTCGACACCAGGATATATATTTCAAAGACAATTTCAGAGCATATTAATTTCTTAAGGACTAAACTAAACCCATTTTTCCAACACTAAGTGATGAACATCGTCAACAACCAACTAGTATTGCGCGCTTTTTTGGATACCACTACATACCGTCAACATTATAATAGGCCATTGCGTGGCACGTAAGACACCTTTTGTACCTAATCAACCAATTTCCCAACTAGTTGTACTTAAATTCTACAACCACACATATACTTTTCAGATATATGTATACCTAAAAACCAAGAAAAACTTTTCAAAATACATTTAATATATAGTTACTTTCTTAATGTATCTATTATCCCCATTTTTCAACTTTATACACTTTAAAACTATTCCCTATTAGCGACTTTACGTCTTTTTGGAAACTTAAAAAAAACTAATCATTTTTAAACGACCATTAAAGAAAAGAATAAAACTATAATATCAATCCAAACCCCAATACTTTGAAGAGTATACTTTAAATAGCAACCAACACATACTTTTCAAAGACCATTTCAGAGCAAGTTACTGTCTTAATGTCCCTCCTAAACCCATTTTCCAACTTGAAGTACTTATCTTTTTCAACCACAACTATACTTTACAGCTTTTTGGATACTTCAACACCAATAAATACTTTTCAAAGACAATTTCAGATCAATTTAATTTCTTAATGTACCTCCTAAACAAATATTACAACATGATTTAATTATTTTTTTCACAAATAAATAAACTTTAAAGATTTTTTTATACCTAAACACCAACAAATACTTTTCAAAGACCATTTCAGAGCAATTTACTATCTTAATGTCACATCTAAACCCATTTTCTAACATGAAATACTTATATTTTTCACCCAAACTAAACATTAAAGCTTTTTTTATAACTAAACACCAAGAAATACATTTCAGAGACCATTTAAGAGCAAGTTACTTTCTTAATGTCCCTCCTAAACCCATTTTCCAACTTGAAGTAATTATCTTTTTCACCCTCAACTATACTTTACATCTTTTTGTATATCTCAACACCAAGAAATACTTTTCAAAGACCAGGTCAGAGCAAGTTCCGTTCTTTATGTCCCTTCTACCCCCATTTTCCAACTTGAAGTACTTATCTTTTTCACCGACAACTATACTTTACAGCTTTTTGGATACCTCAACACCAAGAAATACTTTTCAAAGACCATTTCAGAGCAAGTTACTTCCTTAATGTTCCTCCTAAACCATTTTTCCATCTTGAAGTACTTATCTTTTTCACCCACAACAATACTTTACAGCTTTTTGGATACCTCAAAACAAAGAAATACTTTTCAAAGACCATTTCAGAGCAAGTTACTTTCTTAATGTCTCTCCTAAACCCCATTTTCCAGCTTGACGGACTGATCTTTTTCACCCACAACTATACTTTACAGATTTTTGGATCCCTCACCACCAAGAAATACTTTTCAAAGACCATGTCAGAGAAATTTACTTTCTTAATGTGCATCCTAAACCCAATTTCCAACTGGACGTATGTATCTGTTTCACCCACAACTATACTTTACAGCTTTTTGGATACCTCAACACCAAGAAATACTTTTCAAAAACCATTTCAGAGCAACTTACTTTATTAATGTCCCTCCTAAAACCAATTTACAACTTGAAGTACTTATCTTTATCACACACAACTATAATTTACAGCTTTTTGGATACCTCAACAACAAGAAATACTTTTCAAAAACCATTTCAGAGCCAAGTACTTATCTTTTTCACCCACAACTATACTTTACAGCTTTTTGGATACTTCAACACCAAGAAATACTTTTCAAAGACCATTTCAGAACAAGTTACTTTCTTAATGTCCCTCCTAAAACCATTTTCCAACTTGAAGTACTTATCTTTTTCATCCACAACTATACTTAAGAGCTTTTTGGATAACTCAACACCAAGAAATACTTATCAAAGACAATTTCAGTGCAAGTTACTTTCTTAATGTACATCCTATACCACTATTACAACAATAAGTAATTATATTTTTAAAAAATTACTATACTTTACAGCTATTTGCATACATAAACACAAAGAAATACTTTTCAAAGACCATTTCAGAGCAATTTACTTTCTTAATGTCACACCTAAACCCATTTTCCAACTTGTAGTGCTTATATTTTTCACCCAAACTATAATTTACAGATTTTTGAATACCTCAACATCTTGAAATACTTTTAAGAGTCCATTTCAGAGAAAGTTAATTTCTTAATATTACTCCTAAACCCATTTTCCCACTTGAAGTACTTATCTTTTTCACCCTCAACTATACTTTACATCTTTTTGGATACATCAACACCAAGAAATACTTTTCATAGACCATGTCAGAGAAGGTTACTTTCTTTAGGTATATTCTAAGCCCATTTTCCAAATTGAAGTACTTATCTTTTTAAATGACAACTATACTTTACAGCTTTTTGGATACCTCAACACCAAGAAATACTTTTCAAAGACCATTTCAGAGCAACTTTCTTTCTTAATGTCGCTCCTAAACCAATTTTTCAACTTGAAGTACTTATCTTTTTCACCCACAACTATAATTTAGCGTTTTTTTGTTACTTTATCACCTTGAATCAAATATTAAATACAATATAAGAACAAACTCAATACCAAACGACCATCATCCACTAATTCTCCAACATTAACTCCATAACTTTTTCTTCCAAACATAAACGGTACAGTAGTTTGTATACCAATCAACAAAGAAATACAAAATATAGACAAGTTCTGAGCAAGATACTTTCTTAATGTCCCTCCTAAACCCATTTTCCAACTTGAAGTACTTATCTTTTTCACCCACAACTATACTTTACAGCTTTTTGGATAACTCAACACCAAGAAACACTTTTCAAAGACCATTTCAGAGCAAGTTACTTTCTTAATGTCCCTCCTAACACCATTTTTCCAACTTGAAGTACATATCATTATGAACCAGAACTATACTTGACAGACTTTTGGATAAGTCAACACCAATAAATACTTTTCAAAGACCATTTCAGAGAAAGGTGATTATCTTTTTCACCTACAACTAAAATTTACCGATTTTTGGATACTTAAAAACCAAGAAATACTTTTCAAAGACAATTTCAGAGCAAGTTACTTTCTTAATGTCCCTCCTAAACCCATTTTCCAACTTGAAGTACTTATCTTTTTCATCCACAACTATACTTTACAGTTTTAGCTTAGAGTCATAGCTTAGAGTTTTAGTTAAAGTTATAGTTTAGAAAAGTTATAGTTAAGAGTTTAGAGTTTTACCTTAGAGTCATAGCTTAGAGTTTTTGTTAGAGTTCTAGGTCAGTTTAGTTTTAGTTAAGAGTTTAGAGTTTTAGCTTAGAGTCTTATCTTATAGTTTGTGTTATAGTTCTAGTTTAGTTTAGTTTTAGTTAATAGTTTAGAGTTTTAGCTTAGAGTCTTAGCTTAGAGTTTTTGTTAAAGTTGAAGTTTAGTTTAGTAATAATTAAGACTTTAGAGTTTTAGCTTAGAGTCTTAGCTTAGAGTTTTTCTTAGAGTTCTAGTTTAGTTTAGTTTTAGTTAAGAGTTTTTAGATTAGAGTCTCAGCATAGAATTTTAGTTGAAGTTCTAGTTTATTTTAATAATATTTAAGAGTTTAGAGTTTTACCATAGAGTCATAGATTACAGTTTTAGTCAAAGTTATAGCTTAGTTTAGTAATAGTTAAGATTTTAGAGTTTTACCTTAAAGTCTTAGCTTAGAGTTTTATTTAGAGTTCTAGTTTAGTTTAGTTTTAGTTAAGAGTTTTGAGTTTTACCTTAAAGTCTTAGATTAGAGTTTTAGTTGGAGTTGAAGTTTCGTTTAGTTTAGTTATAGTTAAGAGTTTAGAGTTTTAGCTTAGAGTCTTAGCTTATAGTTTGTGTTAGAGTTCTAGTTTAGTTTAATAATATTTAAGAGTTTAGAGTTTTAGCTTAGAGTCTTACCTTAGAGTTTTTGTTAGAGTTCGAGTTTAGTTTAGTTATATTTAAGAGTTTAGTGTTTTACATTATAGACTTGTCTTAGAGTTTTAGTTTAGTTTAGTTTTAGTTAAGAGTTTAGAGTTTTAGCTTAGAGTCTTATCTTAGAGTTTTTGTTAGAGTTCTAGTTTAGTATAGTTTTAGTTAAGAGTTTAGAGTTTTTAGCTTAGATTCTTAGCTTAGAGTTTTTAGTTAGAGTTCTAGTTTAGTTTAGTTTTAGTTAAGAGTTTAGAGTTTTACCATAGAGTCTTAGCTTAGAGTTCTAGTTAGAGTTGAAGTTTAGTTTAGTTATAGTTAATAGTTTAGTGTTTTAGCTTAGAGTCTTATTTTAGAGTTTTTGTTGAAGTTCTAGTTTACTTTAGTTTTAGTTTAGATTTTATAGCTTAGACTTAGAGTTTTAATCAGAGTTCTAGTTTAGTTAAGTTTTTAGTTAAGAGTTTAGAGTTTTTAGCTTAGAGTCTTAGCTTAGTTTTATTTAGAGTTCTAGTTTAATTTAGTTTTAGTTAATAGTTTAGAGTTTTACCATTGATTGTTAGCTTATAGTTTTATTTAGAGTTAAAGTTTAGTTTAGTTAAAGTTAAGAATTTAGAGTTTTAGCTTTGAGTCATAGACAAGTTTTACTTAAAGTTATAGTTTGGTTAAGTTTTAGTTAAGAGTTTCGAGTTTTAGCTGTGTCTTAGCTTAGAGTTTTTGTTAGAGTTCTAGTTTAGTTTAGTTTTAGCTAAGAGTTTAGAGTTTTACCTTAGAGTCTTAGCTTAGAGTTTTGGTTAGAGTTCTATTTTAGTATAATTTTAGTTAAGACTTTGTTGCTTTACCTTTGAGTTTCAGTTAGAGTTCTAGTTTAGTTTACTTATAATTAAGAGTTTAGAGTTTTACCTCAGAGTCTTAGCCTCTATCCTTTGTTAAGGTCGTAGTTAAGTTAATATATAATTAAGAGTTTAGAGTTTTATATTATAGTCTTAGCTTAGAGTTTTAGTTAGAGTTCTAGCTTAGTTTATTTATAGTTAAGATTTTAGAGTTTTAACTTAAAGTCTTAGCTTAGAATTTTATTTAGAGTTCTAGTTTAGTTTAGTTTTAGTTAAGAGTTTTGAGTTTTACCTTAAAGTCTTAGATTAGAGTTTTAGTTAGGGTTGAAGTTTAGTTTATTTTAGTTTTAGTTAGGAGTTTAGAATCTTATCTTAGAGTCTTAGCTCGGAGTTTTTGTTAAAGTTATAGTTTAGTTTAGTAATATTTAATATTTTAGAGTTTTAGCCTAGAGTCTTAGCTTAGAGTTTTTGTTTAGTTTAGTTATAGTTAAGAGTTAGGTGTTTTACCTTAGAGACTTAGCTTAGAGTTTTAGTTTAGTTTAGTTTTAGTTAAGAGTTTAGAGTTTTAGCTTAGAGTCTTAGTTGTAAGGAGCTACCAAAAAGCAGCCCTGGTAAGCAAACCTTAGAGTGCAAGCACAAGTCCATTGATAGGTCATAACAGGTAAAAAGATGAACAGCTAAATTTTGAGCTGATCAAATCAAAGCTGTAAACGGAGCCTTGTCCCAAAAGGACATTGAAGCTGGAGAAAAAAGGGATTACAGGCGAAAACTTTATAAAACTGTCTCAAGTACCTGAAATTCAAAAAGAATTAAAAAGCTCAAAAGGGTGAATAAACAAATAGACAGAGTAAGCTAAAAAAAACAGTTAAGGACACAAGTTGGTTCGAAATAGAACCAAAGTTGTAAAACAAAGATAAGAAAAAAAGCAAAAAATAATTGTTTATATTCGTATAGAGAAAATTTATGTAGTGGTAACAAATGTTTTTGAGAAAATATATACAGTTATAAAGGTATTTTGAAAACATTTAATAAATATGGAATTGTTATCGTAAAAAAATTGTAAATATAGAAATGTTAATAGCAAAGCCATGTTACATGAACTATTGCCAAGCCCTTATATAGAGGCTAATCACAGTTCTCAGTTATAGTGAATAAATCTAATTGTTGGAATTGATTTTTGTTTGCTTTTTGCAAATATTTTAATTGCAGTTAAGACTTATCAGATAAAAGTCTTATCAGACTTATTTAAAAGTTATACAAAGAACAAATATTGCAGTGACTAAATAAATTGTAAGGGTACTTAATTATTGTTTGTTTTTAAAAATTTAGTTATGTATCAACGTAACTTCTGTTAATATATATATATATATATATATATATATATATATATATATATATATATATATATATATATATATATAAACATGACCCTAAGGAAAACCATTGAGGGTATATGCACAGAATGACCCAAATATGGCAGCATATAACTATGTACAAAATAAAGTTGTTTAAAAAGTAAAATATTGAGAGTTGGGACAACTCTTCTTAAAATAGGGAGTCCTGTCGTGACGCTTTCTAATTAAGCCAATTTGGAATTTAGTAAAAATATTAAGACGCAAATACAAAAGTTTAGAAATACTACTTTTTATTAAGATAAGGAACGTATCCTAGCAAGTCTTTGCTTAACTCGAAATTGAGAGATTACCGCTTCCTAGCTGTGTTTGTCAGTGGGTCCCAATAAGCTTGTTTAAGGTGTGGTTGATAAAAGGTATAAAAGATAAGTTTTATAGGAAGGGGTGGCCTAATACTAATTTTATGCCGGACTTACCTCTGGTCCGTTGATTTAGAAATACCTTGGAATATTGTCGGATTATTGTAAGTGTCTAAATATCTTATTATACATTATTGTAGATTTCTGATACTTGAGGTCTACCTGGGACAACTAGTCCCAGGAGAATATATATCTATTATTAAACCTTGTACTAGTGTATGGCAACTGAATAAAAGTATTGTATTATAGCCATCCTCTCTGCAATCTACATTTAGTCTCTCGAATATACCCAGCTGGAATGCCTCATTAATCAGGTCATATTCTAAGGCACGCTACCAAAGTTTAATTACCTTAGGGCCATAGTTTATCTTCCCTATAAAGAAAGAATAAAGATATTTACAACAGCCTCACCTTAATACCAAAGAACCACTTTACCACATATTGGAGAACCAAGAAGTTTAAGTTTTCCAACTACACTTTCCAAAGTCACAATGAAGAGAATATTCTCAATGATAATCTAGGAGAAGTGCTTTCTTATAAACATAATTCAGTCAAAGGCAAGAGCGCAGGAACCGCTAGTGACGTGAATCCTATTATTTTCGCAGAGTACTTGCCTGCCTTCTCTTTAGACAGTTGTATATTTCTTTATGCATCCTTTATCGAGAAATCAAGAGTCGTTAATACCAGCGTCCCCTTTCTACTTGTTCTTGAACGAAAAACCTCTAGTGAACATATTCACCACTACAATGTAAAGCACCTTCAATGCGTTCCAGTCAACACTTCGTATTTGGAGCTCTGTCAGTTAGCATTAAGAAGTGATTTGGGTGATCGTCTTGCAATAACAAAAGATTTGGCTGTGATTACATGTTGTCTTTGAACCATTCAGTAAAATAGCTAATAGAACTCAGTCTGTATGTCCTGATATTGATTGCTATGTTCCTACTCTTTTATCACGCCAGTTGGGACATGGAATGGACTATTATAGGGGTCGTTCGTCAATGTCCGGGTACGGTCTCGGCAGTTGGTTTGCTAAGCTTTTTCGCTCTGCACTACTCTTGGCTAGAAAATATATTGCACCGGTTGCAGCGGATTTTGCGTCCTCTATATTACATGATTAGGGCTCTGGGAAAGATATTTAAGACAGTGTTTCACAAAATCTCAGGTCGAGCGCACGATTCCTCGCCAAATGATTGAAACAGATAGGAAAAGGTTTAAAAAGGAGGAGAAAGACCCCAACACTCATCAGTCTCAATTCAGCCGGGAATCGTAAAGCATCAAAGAAAGTAAAAACATCCTAAAAGGATTTTTTTTCCTAAGATGGCATATCTACCACATAAAGATTCTCACCCATCAGTCACCTGGTCTCTAAATCTTTTCAATGCGGAAAATGTAGATGTCAGTGTAAAACTTTGATACTATGAACATTTTTACCCGTAAAAACCACTTTCTGAAAATTTATTCTAGTGAGGATACTCTATCGATTTGAATTCGACATTTATAGATTTAAATGTCATTGTTAAAAAATCGAACAATCCTACAAAAATTGTGTACTACATAATTTATCTCGACAAATAAGCGTCTATATAAACGGAACATTGGTGAGCACGAGCAATAATCTTTCAAATTATTCAAGTTACATACAATTCATGTTGATTACACCAACGTCCAATAAGCAGTTGAGGGGTATGACTATTGGATATGAATATAAAATAAATACTGATACTACCAATATTCTTAGAGAGGTGACAACTGAACATTTGCATTTAGTTGGAAAACTAAATCATGAAATATTTAATATACCTCAATGGCTGCCTCCTAATTTAAAGATTGATATAAACTACTACTCGCGTCGTCCAATTATATTATGCAAAAATTATTGGACGCTGCACCCGATGTAACAGTCTCTCTCACCTCGGCAACACTTCATGAACGAAAACAACAAGTTATGAGTTCTGTGACTTTGGCAATTAAAAAATTAAGAGCTACAATATTTAACTACTTGTTCCTCATACAATCACAAATCAACGTTATACTGCTGCAGGTACGCGTAATTATACCGATTAGTCATTTATTAATGGCGAAATTCCTTCAAAATTGGCATTGGGTTTTGTAAAAAGTGCTAGCGCTGTTGGATCGACAGATTCCCCGCTTAAATTTTAATTATTTGGACTTTCCTCGCTTGTATGTAAAGTAAATGGAATGCCACTCTGCAATTTGTTCTTTGATAAATCCTATAGGGCCTTCTATGAATTGACAATGGAATCCCTAGATCGAGATTCTCAATTATTCGAAAATGGTATAAGTGAAGAAATGTTTGCGAAAACGCATGACATTATTGTATTAGATTTGTCTGGTCTCAAGATATGAGTATTGTTCGATCGGGACATGTACGGATAGGGTGTACCTTGGCCTAACCAATGGATGAAAGCATTACATTAATCTCGTTAAATCAATTTGAAACTTATTGGGAAATTACTACTGATTGTATTAGTGTTTTATTATACTTGGCAGTGTTTTATTAGACCTGGCACCGTGAACACGGAACAAATAATTGATGTATTTAACTTAGACCCCTAGATGTCCAAATGTAAAACTTATTGCTTACCTTCAGATTTCTTGGAGTATATTCAACATGCTGACAATATCCTAATCATTGTTAATAGCAGTGCATCGAGTGTAAAGACTCGATTTTGAAAGATGCATTGGTTATGCATCTTTCAAACAAGAAGTAATATAGAATTTTTCGATCCGCTTGGCTTGCCGTATACATTCTACACACCTCATATTAAAAATTTTCTTGAGCAGAGCCGGAAATCTATTATTCAAAATCGGAAGTGGGTACAAGATTTATCAACGTTGAGCTTTGGTTTTCACGCCCTATTATATTTTGATTTTCGAAATTTTGGACGTACTTACAGGGAATTATTCGGAATTTATGGCGTTATTCCTCGATTGATTGACCTTCTAATGGACAACACTCTCTCTTACCGCTATCACATTCACTTAGGCGCCCTAAAAGTAAAATGCTTAAAGAACGGGGGTGAGTTTGTTTATTAATAAAATTTTGTACAAAACACTGTGTCCTTTAGATTTCTTCTTCTACGTAGGCTATAGGTAATCATCCGAAACGATAAGTGGTGGTGGCTCATCAGGATTTAACTTTTATTCGTCTTAACGTGCAAAGTCAGGGTCATATTTTCTACAATATAGGGTAACTTCATTTTTATTAAATCTTTTTGTAAAGTCAGTAATACTACTCTGATTCATATGATAAAATTGACGTGTTTAAATTTGCTTATATGAAGCAATGTCACATATGATATCGTCATATGAACAATAACTTTCTGTAACAGCCAAATGAAATTCCGTAGGTTCATAATAATTTTAGCCAGTTTCTTCATAGCTATGACTAAAAAGCAGACTCTTTTATTATTTCAACAATTGAAGCTTAGACCAGGTTCTTACTCCCAAAATAATTTAAAGCCACGACGATACCAGTCTCTTAAAAATAAACTGAACTCAAGTTTAGGGTTTTCAGCAATCGGGCCAGGATAAGTATTTTCCCATTGATCACATTTATCATAGTTACAATTTGAGCATAAAAACCCTCTATTATGAGAGTCACAAATCTCTTCAAGACAAGAATTACAGTCTTTAATTTGCACTGCATAACCTCTATACATTTTACATGGATTGCCTATTTTACACTTATCATTATAGTCATCAGCAAAAGTACAATTCTCACAAGATGACCAGCCACCCAAAGTATACAAGCATAACGGGCATGTGTAAAACATTTTTCGATGTTGACTGCTCCACTTCCAGAAACAAACTGACTCTCAAACAACATCTCCTAGATGCGTTACAAATGGCCGTCTATAAACAGCAATATCATTTTGTTTTGTCTCAATCAATATATCTATAAATTGAGTCAAATCCTGGGGACCACGACGACGATAGTCCAAATAAGGGGAATCGGTTCCCATTATATCGTTAAGAATTTCTCCAGAAGTTTTCTTTGGAGAGATAATTCCAGAAAGTCATTATCTAAAACTAACCACTTTTCCAATTTTACTAGACTATCCCTGATTTTCTGTTTTTCAAATCATCACTCTCACTGTCAAATACAGACTGTTTTCTATAAATTATTCTCTTCAATATATTTCGCCAGCGCATTTAATCCATCTTGTAGTCTCTATAAATGCACATTATTCACCATAGCGTCAAAACATACTTGTTCATCCGACTTGAATTTGATAAGTGTCATAACATATCCATTATACATCGTTTCCCATTCTAGGTTTAGCCGGGAACCCCTTGTAACTTCTACCGCCACCTTAGGCACTGTATGTTCCGTTTCATCAACACTTATAATATGCAATAGTGTATAAGCATCCAAGTTGACTGTCCCACTTCCAGAAAGAAACTGACCCTCGATCAATAGTTTCAACCACCTTGGAACGTGTCTAGACATGATTTTGCCTAGAAACAGGGAAAAGGGGTGTGTCCTTGAGATCTTGGCTAGACATGCCGAATCCTGCCTGGACATGCCTAATCTTAACTGGACATGCCTAATCTTGCATGGACATGCCTAATCTTGCCTGGGCGGGAATCTAACCTAGAAACAGGTCCAAGGGGGTAGGAGCTTATCATTAAAACTTGTGTATTATGCAGACCACATTCCGAGTAGTTGAAACACCTGGGAATTTTACCTAAAATTGTGATACCTGATCGTGTCAAATCTGGCCTGGGCGGCAATGTCGCCAAAAATTGCGACACCTGGTCACCAAAAGAGGAAATTGCCATTAAACATTCCTTTGAACCTACAGAAGAAAGGAGTAGTCCCTAGGGATGTTGCAGAAGTGCTTACGGGGATACTACTCCAATATACCCGACCCTTTTTTTCAACTTTGTAAGATGTTGTGTTCAGAACTACCAAGCTTCGCAAGACTGTATAAGGACTAAGACCTGTGCAATATCGTATAAATATATTTAATGACTGACTTACTAGCTTAATTCTACGAATAGCTTAATTCTTTGGCAAGCTTACAAGGCTGCGCAAGACTGGGCAAAGACCAAGGACTGTGCAAGATCGTAGAAATGTGTTTAATGGTTGACTTAATAGATACCCCTCTTACCTAAACGTTTTTCCCATAGAAGTTTGCATTCAAGTGAAATAAATTTTTTTCACAAAACTGCCTTTATATGCCAGTTTACTAATGAGATCATGTGATGTCATTTGTATATAGATCATTTACATATGACGTCATGTTGCACGACGTCATTGCATCGTTTGCTCTTTACTGGGCTCCATAAAATCAATATGATAATTAGCAAAGTATCAATTCATACTTTATTTCATGGCTGGGAAGTCTTGTAATAGCTATGTCAAAATATTTACTCTTTTATTTTTGTTCTTTGAACATTATGGAACTAGGGATCTTATTATTTTTGCAAGTTATTTTTTGCAAGAGTATTTATGCTTTTCAATCAAAAGACTCTTAGATGAAACAGCTCAAATTATCTAACAAAAAGAGTTAGATCGGGTAACGTTAGTGTGTGTCATTGTCAATCACGCCATATTTCGTTAGTTTTCTCAGGAGTATATTTATACTGGTTTTTACTAGTTAAAAAAAATTATTTATCAGATTAACTTCATAGATGTATGCTAGTAGAATGGTAGATAAGCCATATTTGTCATAATTTGCCTTCAAATAGGAAAAATAGGTACTATGCCGTCTAAAATAAATATCTCAAAATTTTAGTCCAATTTTATGTGGGGCTCGAAGCACTCGGCTTTCTATTTGGGAATAAAGTTGACAAGTCTTTTAAATGTTTTCAATAAGAAAGAACACAAGAATTGAAATTTTATATGTGATATATTTGACGGAAAACGACATCATCCTAAAATCAAGGCATTGGGGGTAGGGTGGTAGTACCCTATTATAAACCCTAAACTGTAAGAATTATTAACACCATTTTTTCAAAAAGGAGCTTACCATTTCTTGAGAATATGGAGAGGACCACTAGGCGAATACGTTGATGAGGCTTTTGGACCCTCCCCCGAATCGGGTACTTTTACCTTTTCGGGACTATTCGCCGAATCGTGGTACTTTCCTCCAAAAAAGTTCCTCCAAAAATTTTTCATGCTTTTTGTATAGCTTTTTCTTAGAGTTTATTATCCCTTCACCCTCTCTTTCGAATTATTATCTCCCTTCAAAAGAAAAAACTTGCATACTTGCCTTTGGCCCAAACGTCTGAGCTCTTTAAATGGCTTCCCTTCTGATTAGTATAAGAACTCTAAGAATTCTTGCTTAGAAAAATTTCAAGAATGTAAATGATATAAGTAATTTCTCTGAACCTAGACGCTATGAAAAGAAAGCAAAAATTATTTTTAAATATTTTATTATTCTCTTAACTAACTATAAGAATAGCAATACGACGCGACATGTCGCATAATACTCCGCATATCGCGACAGGGGTAAAATCGCTGCAAAAGCATCTAATCAATGAATCAATATATCAGGAAAAGCACTGAAGCGACCTTTATATAATGAGTAGCTAAATAAACTCTTCATTTAAAATACTGATAAAAATGTTTTTATCAGCCTGAATAAATTGCACTTTGCCTAAAAAATGGCTATAAATATTAAAATGAAATGACGATTCAATAACAAACTATCTCGTATTTATAAAAAATTCTCGTATTTCAAACTTGCGCTTAGAAAACTAAACTATGAAGCCCTAATTTCAATCCTACAATGTTTAAATAAATCTTTGAGTACGTGCAAAGGTAAAATCACTCAATTTAAAGGAAATATATATAGTTATTCTTCTAAGAATATTTTGAGTGCCCAGTTGTCGAAGCATTCCAAAATATCTATAAGGTAATTAGCAATGAAAAAACTACTAAAAAAAATTAGACCATGTTTTAAATTTAAAGTATTATTTTTTAATTTATTTTCAAAAGACAGTAGTTACCGCTCTGACTTCTAACCACTACTGATACGTATATAACACGACTGGAAATTCCAGCTATTGCAAAGAATAGAGTATGAGCCCCTGACAAAAGTGATTGTGCAGCACTGGAGCTACGTAATTTTTATCTTGATCAAAACTAAAAAAAAAGCAGTTATTTCGTATAAATTATAAGCGTGAACACTACTTCGCCATATTTAAAATTGCATGAAATACAAACTGGAATGCCTCGAAAATGGAAAACTGGAATGGACTAGGGAAATAAGTGGTACAGAATAATTCTGATTTCAAGCTACCCAAAATACTCAGGGATCTATAAGGAATAACCCTAGGATTTAACGTACTACGTTTGAAGGGATTTAAAAACAAAACCCAAAATAACTTCGAAAATTACTTTTTCATCAGAAAAACTATTCAAAAATTGTTAATTTTTAATATAGAAGCGTACTACCTTCGCAAGAACTTGGACTAAAATTTATTATTATTATTATTAAATATACAAAACAAAACTAGGAACAATAGCACATGCGCAAGAAAGGGTTTGTGCAAATATACCCATAGACTAGTAATGCAAACTATAATCACTTTATACGACGCTGAAAAATTAATAAAATTTGTGATATGAATCATCGCAATTTAAAAAAAAAGAGCTTAATTAGGCGGTAAACATGGAAAAATCAATAAACGATTGAATAAGTGAATTTCAAAAAACTATACCAATTAAGGGTGAAAACAATTCAAGTCTCAAACTAAAATAAAGTAGTCTAGATATAATATAATTATATTTATTTTTTCTCAGTCGGATTGGATGGCGATTAAGTTACATACATATACGATCCTGATTATCAGTACGGCGAACTGATGTTAAAAATTTGTCAGAAAAAAGATTTTTACTTCAAAAAACATCCTAATGAAAAACAAAATCTCAAAACCTCAATTCATCTTAATATAGACTTGATAAATAGCCTGACAAATCTTAATTTGGGCAAAAATTATTTGAGTCTCTTAAGATAATTTCAACGTTACTAAATTAATAGAATTCGATGAAACTTTCAGCGAGTGTCTTTTAAGAAAGAAAGAACATTAGTTAATGTATGGGCTAGCCGTTAACACATATTTTATTTTATTATTTTCAAAGGAAGAGAACTATCGTTTCCCAGAATTATTTTTCTTTTGTCCATCTGTTTTAGGTAAACTAATACTGATGATTTCAACTTCGCCCCTGGAAATGGTTAATGTCAACACTGCCATTGTGATTGATCACTTCTGCTTAAGACATTTTATATATGTCTTTACCATAGATAAAATCACTAATACCGAAATTCAAAAACGCTGCCACGAAAAATCTGACATCGTTGCAATAATAAAAAAATACTGCCTAAATGTCCTTGTCGTGGGTCATGTTTTTTTGGATGCCAGATAGCGCTTTCACTAAACAGGTATTGAACTGTAAGCGTTTGAGTCGTTGGAAGAAGAAGCGGCGAGGACCCGCAATGTAGTTACTCCAGACCTAGCACCAATTGG
Organism: Artemia sp. Qi Xiang Cuo; assembly: GCF_049724085.1. Taxonomy (NCBI): domain Eukaryota; kingdom Metazoa; phylum Arthropoda; class Branchiopoda; order Anostraca; family Artemiidae; genus Artemia; species Artemia sp. Qi Xiang Cuo. The sequence continues at coordinate 9,454,420 of NC_142802.1, read as the reverse complement.
TGGCTTTCGACACCACGGTTGAAGATGGGACAAAAAATGGCTAGAGATCACCACACCATACACTGACACAACAAATAGCACTTGACAAACTGTTAAGTTGTAGGGACAGGGAGAGCTTTTTCAACTAGGCCAGAGTTAGATTTCTTTTGCACAAAAATGAGCAAAAAAAAACAACGAATAATTAAACAAAATTCATTTACTACTTGAGTTTCCGCTACACAAAATTGTTCTTTGATTATACACAAGAAAAAAATTCAAATAGAATAAATAGAATTACTGTTTCAATAATTTTCCAGCCAAAGTTTTTTTTTTAAAGAAAAATAAAAATTATTCCCAAAACAGGGAAACCAATTGATTTCTGAGACTACATTGGCTATATATGATGTACAAGAAACCGAAGAACGAAAAATAAACGAAATAAAAGAAGCAAAAATACGAAACCAAACTAGGACAATTTTCAACCAGTGAACACGCGAAAAACAAAGCAGATATTTGGGCAAAGACTTCCGCTAAGAGAAATTTGATGTTAAAAAAAAAAAAAAAAAAATGGATATCTTTATGCTATTAAAATAATTTTTTGAACATAGAAGAGGGCTTAGCAGAGGTATTTGCCAAAGTATCTGCTTAGTTTTTTGTCTATTCACTGGCCAAAAATTATCCTAGTTTGTTTCTATTTCTTTGTTTTCTTCAATTTTTTTTGTCCTTCATATTTTGCGTACTAAAAATATAGATAAGCAAATAACGGTGAAAATTTTTTAACCGCAGCGAAAAAAAAACAAAAAACTACTCAAATATTAGGGGCGTATTCGCTCCTTTTTTTACCTGTCTTAATTAAAAGTTAATCAATATATTTTTTTATTAGTAAACCGAGATATAAAGGCTGTTTCTCAGTCTCCTTATTTCTATTTCTAATATGATTAAAGCTTTGACTGCCAGGCAGGAGGAGCCTAAGTAGTGAGAAACTTTATGTAACTTTAAATCGAATGCAAAACCAGAAACTTCCACGAATTTAAAATGCAGGAAAGGCGATAAATGGAAACGTGGGATTAAAATTAGTTTGAAGTGAATATATAATATTTAATTCAAGCAGCTAGTTTAAAGACAAACTTTACTTTTGGCTAGCCTGACAATTGCATATCGCAATAAAAGTGTAGCACAAGCGAGCGCAACTATTTTCTTTTCTCGCAAGCGAGAAAAGAAAATAGAAAAACAAGCAAAGTTAAATTGGCCATCAATTTGTTAATTTTTAAAATCCAGGTCTAAGCATTCATAAATTAAATGCAAATGGAACACTTAGATAATAGTGTTTAAATTACAAAAGATTAATTGGTAAACCCAAGCGGATACCCAATAGTGACTAAGTAAGACTAGCTGGGTTGTCTAACTCCTTCAGCATAAATATTTAGAGACGGCAATGCTATAAAAATTGCTATTTATATAAGGGAAAAATTGCTCAATGGGTGCTGCTCAATCTATAGCTAGTTTATGAGTTATTATTTCTGCTATTATTATTATGTATTATATGCTGATTTACACATAGAATATTTATATGTAGCACCGTTTTGAGAGTTTCTTAATAATTCCAATAAATTCTATACTCGATCAGTTTTCATCTATTTCGAGGAAACAATCTTCGATATTTGTCCCATTATACCCTTAGACCTACAATTCACATCCCGTGAGAAAATTTGTGTTTCAAGCCCCGTCATTTCCGTAGAAAAGTGAGTTTAATATTCGATTAAGGAACCTGAAGCACGATTGGTCTTCGGAATTAACTGTAATTTATATATGATAATTTACAATATTTTATATATAATTTATGGTGACTTATAGTAGTTTACAACAATATACTATTTTACCTGAGTTTTTGTTGTGTTGGTTTTGTTCGATTACTGAAGTTGAACCATCTTTGGTTTTGGTAGTGACTATGAATTTCTTTCTTCTAAACTATTTGCTTTGCATTTACTGTTTTTATTTGTTTTTTTTTGTTTTTTTTTTAGCGCTACATGTCCTTTATTTGTATACCGGGTTTTCAAAATATAAATAAAAACTTTATTTATTAAAAGAGTTTTCTAAAGTGTCAAACCTTAAGGTAAAGTTACCAACTTACAGGAGGCATTTTTGTGGGTGTTATTTTGTGTTCTTTCCCATTTTTTTGTTTTTTTACACTACTGTTTATCTTCTGCATGTAATTTTGTAATGTATAGATATTTATTGTATATTTACCATAATAAGCAACTGTATAACTTCTTTTATTGATTTGTAAGGCCTGAGATAATTTACATCTCTGAAATTTTAAAATTCTTTTTTTTTTTCGAAAAATAAAAACGACTGTTATTACGCAAGATTAGTCATTTTTATAAAGGTATTCAAACATAATTCGTTAAGAACAACAATTTATTGTTAATATATTACAATTATCGGCGATAGTGAAGAAATAGGAAGACTAACCCACACTAATAGTAAATTGGGGCTAACCTCGTTTAGTATTCGTTTATTTTGCCAACCCTAACTAGTCACAATAAGCTAACTACATGTGGGGCTGAAGTTGTTCCGGCGTCAGAATAAATATGCATTTGTAATAATATATATTTTTTTTTTAATCACTCAATAAACGTTTGAGACTTGAAAAGAAAATTGACAATACATAAAATAATAGGGAGGGGGGGGTGAAAAAAAGTTTGCTCAGATTAATAAAGACTTTAATTCACAGAAAAGGGTAGTATCATAATTACCCAGATATTGAATAAATCATCTATCAAAACAATTATGAATTTCACTTACCAGAGCGCCTTCTAACTCAGCTGGTTAGAAAGTATTTGAATGTACACTGAAACTTCAGAAGTAATTAGAAGAACAGGAGCATTACCTAGTTGCAATGAGCTGATGGGACGTGGGGATGGCCTTGCCCCGGAATCAGAAGGATTATAAATTCCTTCTGTTTTTTAATCATTGAAAAATAGCCTTGCAATTTGTGAATGGCATCCAAAAAACAATAGTTGAGAAAAAAGTTCCAAATTGAATAAACAATAGTTTTGCGTAGAGTATCAAAAACGCAAATTTGAAAGAAGAAGCAATATCATAATTTCACAAATATTATCTTAATTATTTCCAATAAAAAATTATGAATTTACCCCACAAGACAGCCTACTAACTTAGCTGATTCTAAAATTCCTTGTATCAGACAGAGACTTCAATAGTAATCAAATAAGTAGCGATAGCTTTTTGAAAGATCCTCCAAAACGTGTCAAACAAAATTATGATAAAAATACAAACAAAATGAAAAAAGAACTGAAAGAGTATTGCAACTTGTTAAAAATAACTTTTAAAACTACAAAATTAATTACATAGCTTTTATAAAATAAAACAATAGACTAGTTCTATTCCCGGATGGGTCTAGCATATGCAAATAAAAAATCTAAACCTACAATTTTTTAAAAATATATATTAAAGCAGAGATCCGTTAATTTTGGCAATTGGAATGTCAGACTAGAATGACAACATCGCACAGCCTCCCCTTTGGAATGGCACTTTTCAATGAATTTACACTGTTGCCACATAAGAGTATTTAAAAAAAACTGGCACCATTACTCGCTAAAATCACTCCTATATTCTTTGGCAAATCGTTGTGCGAAAAGTTTAATAAGGTCGGCTAGAGTCCTTGGGTCTCTTCAGTTGGACCTTTAGACGCTTCATTCCGATTTGGAAGCCGTTCATTGCTTGAATTGCCGCTTGAGCACTACCTGGATTGTCAAAACTTACAAATCCTGAAATTGAAAAAGATAATATAGTGAAATTAAAGCATGTAATATATATATATATATAAATCTATAAGTTGGGTAAATTTGTGCATATGGGTATGACACGTAAATATAAAGTTCTGATAAACTGTGAGTAGACTAGAGCTAGTAAGGCTTTCATTATTATTATGTGTATTATAGTATTTGCGATATTATATGTTATTGTGTATGTTATTGCTGTGGTATTATGTGTCTTATTACGTGTTTTTTTATTTTCTTTATTGCTAGGTGTTATGGTTATGTGATTGTCATGTTATTGTATTCTTATTATTATGTTTGTTATTATTATGTGTATAAGTGTTTTTTTGTTGTTGTTTTTCCTCGCCACGGCCATAAGATGCTATTGTCGCAAAAAATATCTATCAATCTATATATTAGGCAAAGCTTTTACTTGGTGGAGGGTTTTCAGGCAAATTATAAAGCCCCTTTTCCCCTTGTATAAAGGTTAGTGCATCACAATGTATTTAGATTCATATAAAGCTATTAAATAGAAAAAAACAAGTTTTTTTTAACTGAAAGTAAGGAACGACGTTAAAACTTAAAACGAACAGAAATTATTCTGTATATGAAAGGGGCTGCCCGCTCCTCAACGCCTCGCTCTTTGCGCTAAAGTTTTTCATTGTTTAAAAAAATTGACTTGTGAGAAAGTTAAACTTTAGCGTAAAGAGCGAGGCGTTGAGGAGGTGATAGCCCCTTTCATACACGGAATAATTTCTGTTCGTTTTAAGTTTTAACGTTGTTCCTTACTTTCAGTTAAAAAAACGTGTTTTTTTTATTTAATTTTTGAACGTTTTTGAATCAATGCAGTTTTTTTTGGCTCACCGTACATGAATAATTAAAACAAAATTTGAATATTAATTTTACTTTTATTTGGTTAAATGGCTTTCTCGAAACTTGATTAATTTTATTTACGAATGTTTTTATTAGTAATAAATATACGTAACTTACGAATTAACTTACGTAACGAACTTCTATATTCATACATTTTTAATACGTATATTATAGGGTTCACCCTCTAGTCAATACCTTGCTCTTTAAGCTGAAGTTCAAATTTTGTTCCAATTTTTTTAAATGACCCCTTAATCACAAATGCCGTTAATTAGAATAAATAGCTCTTATGAAAGTACTAAATAATCTTTTGCTTAAAGAGCGAGGTATTGACTAGGGGGTGAACCCAATCATATACGTAATGTTTTCTGTCAATTTAAGTTTTGATGTTGCTCCTTACTTTCAGTTGAAAAACTTGTTTTTTTATATATAATTTCTGATCTTTTTTTAAATAATGCTGGGGAATCCGGCACCCCCTTCATAACAATGTCCCTTCCCCTAAGAAAACTTCCTTCATGGAAATATCCTCCCACATTACCCCCAACAAAAAACCCACCCACACCACCCAACCCACTACCAGAGAAAATCCCCCCTGAAAACGTCTGTATACTTCCCAATAACCAATACTATATGTTAACATTGGGTAAAGTTCATAACTTTCAGCCCTCCCCCCAGGGACTTCGGGGAATTAAATCATCCTAAAAGACATAGTAGTCATATTTTCGACCATGCTGAACAAAATGGCTATCTCAAAATTTTGATCGGATGACTTTGGGGAAAAAATGAGCTTGAGAGGGGGCCTAGTTGCCCTCCATTTTTTTTGCACTTAAAAAGGGCACTAGAACTTATAACTTCCGTTCGAATGATCCCTCTCGCGATATTCTAGGACCACTGGGTCGATACAATCACCCTGGAAAAAAAAAATTAACACACATCCGTGATCTTTCTTCTGGCAAAAAATGCAAAATTCCACATTTTTGCAGATATGAGCTTGAAACCTCTACAGTAGGGTTCTCTAATGCGCTGAATATGATGGTGTGATTTTCGGTAAGGTTCTATAACATTTAGGGGGCCTTTCCCCTTTTTTGAAAATCAGCCAAATTTTCTCAGGGGCGTAACTTTTAATAGGTAGGACTAAACTTGATGAAACTTATATATTTGAAATCAACATCAAATTCTGATTCTTTTGATGTATCTATTGGTATCAAAATTCCGTTTTTACAGTTTCGGTTACCATTGGGCCGGGTCGCTCCTTACTTACAGTTCGTTACTAAGAACTGTTTGATAGGTACAAATACTATGTGCTAGCTTAAATTATAGAAATGGGCGTAAGAGTAGAAAAGGTTTATTACTGAAAAATGGCTATCACAAGCCAAAATGGGCCTAACTCGCACTTTAGCGTCAATAAACAAAAAAAAAAAGAGAACCAAAACAAACAACAAGCAAATAAAAAATGGCATGTCGGGGAAAACAAAATAAAAAAATTATAAAAAGGTTATTCGGTAAAAATGTTCAAAAAAATTTTAAGTCAAAAGACTGGAAGTGGTAGCAGAGTAAGTTGCAGCAACATGACAATAAAAAATTGTATTCAACGCTTTTTATAGAAAGACCCGCTTACTCACCAAAAAAAATTCTTCGATGCAGAAAAATTTTAGAATTTTTAAAAGGGTTGGCTTTCTAGAAAATTGGTGATCTTTTCTTTTTCTTTCTTTTTTGTGGTTGATTTGTTTGTATGAATACATTTGAAAATTACACAAATATAAGCAGCATCCAAACCAAGGAGGACCACCCCCTGGATCTGCCACTAATTCTACGGGTGTTAGCAATCAATATTTATGAAATACATTGTATTAAATAGAATGCCTATGCTTGTTTACTTAATCATTATTAATAGAAGAAAATTAAAAAACCCTGCATCTTAAGATTTATTACTTGAACAGATACTCTGGAAAATTATTACAATACCTGGGCAGTAAATAGCCCAGTTAATAATAAAGTAATACATCTACGCTTCTATCTATTATATTGTGCTTCTGTATACATAGATACTTCTATCTATTCATCTTCCATCTCGGGTATTATAGTAACCGAGCCGGTAAATAACACAGTTTATGACAAAGTAATACATCTCTGCAGGTATCTATTAAACCATGCTTCTATATCTATAGATACTTCTATCTATTCATCATCTATCTTGGGTATTACAATACCCGAGGCGGTAAATAGCCCGGTTTATAATTAAGTAATACGTCTATGCTTCTGTATATTATACTATGCTACTTTGTCTATAGCTATCTTTTATCTTGGGTATTACAATACCCGGTCCACTAAATAGTTCAGTTTGTAATAATGTAAACACGTCTGTGCTCGTATATAATATATATTAGCAAAAGCCACAGTTCATATAATTATCCAGTATGATCATTTCCTATCTCACCCATTATAAAAACCTGGACCGGGGTGCGAGTGCTCCGGAAAACGTTTTTGCAGATAGAAACATAGGCGGTATCAGATATTTTCACGGGTAGACAAGTCAGATTTCTCTTGGACGCAAAGCTTGGCTTCAACGTAGGAACACTATTTTTGAAGAAACTAATTTTAAATTTATTTATTCCAATACATACATGAAAATCGGTAATCAGTAGTGTAATGTTATTATTAGATGTTTTTAGGAATTAAAAATAGGTTTCAAAGTCTCAAGTTGGTTTCAAAGGCATTTTGAGAAAGTTTCTGCCAAAATACGTGTTCCAGGGTAATTTGACCGCTGATGGCAGATCCAATGAGAGGAGCTGTTTGTACGCGCCGATATAAATATATATATATATATATATATATATATATATATATATATATATATATATATATATATATATATATATATATATATATATATATATATATATATATATATATATATATATATATATATATATATATATATATATAATATTATATATATATTATATATATATATATATATATATATATATATATATATATATATATATATATATATATATATATATATATATATATATATATATATATATATATATATATATATATATATATATATATATATATATATATATATATATATATATATATAGGTCAAGATTATGTGTAGGTCAATGGTCAAGATTCTACATGTTTTGCTTTTTTGGTGACCCGAACTTCTTTCCTAATGCACATCGCTTTTTAGATGCTGATGTGACCACATTCCTCTTTACATTCGGGTAAGGATTAGCTTCAAATCACCGAATGAATTTTTTACCGTGTTATTCAGAAGCATATTTTTAGTTAGTAGGTATGATTACAAGTGATATTTTACTGGCTAATTGTTTAATTGTTTGATCAACTGAACCTCTGAGCAGTTCAGTTAATACCTGTGGTTCAACTTTGTTTTCAACCTGGTAATTTTATGCTTAACATAGTCTACTGCTACTAGTGGAAACTCATCACAGCATCAATACACCTGATGCAGACACAGCTTTATACACTCCTCCTTTACCCAAATTTGTTCAGAGCTTCACCTTTACTCCCTCTCATAATTTTTTTTCAATTATTTTAAGTCTTCCTTTACCCCCTTTTCTCACTTACTCAAATATGTCTCGCTTTTTTGATTGGCGTCATCTTGGCGGCCGAAAAGAATAATTTTTGGCCATCTGCCATCCTTCATGCGTACAATCTGACCTAGCCATCTTAAGCTTTCTTTCATTATAGTCCTAGAAAGTTAAACCAAACAATAGTTTTGTGCATCCTATTATTTGAATCCCGGCCATTCAAACGAGAGCCTAGAACAATCCTTAAGCAATTCCTTTGTAAGATATCTAGTATATCTTATTCGACCTTTATAAGCACCAATGTGTAAAGCCGTAATTGATCACTGTCATTACCGTGGCTTTAAGTATCCTAATCTTAATTCTAAGACTTCATTTCCTATATCTCATAACTCTTTTCAACTGCAGAAAAGGACCCTTCTTGGGGGGGGGGGGGAGGGTACATTTGCTCCCACCTAAAATCTACTTTTGAAAACATAGATTTTGAAATCATTTTTTTCTTCTGTTTTCATTTAAAATGTTTTTTGGGGAATTGTCATTCAGAAAACTAAAAACATTGAGGCTACCACTAGCATTTAAAAAATACATTTTGCCCCATCCCCTCCGTAATTTCCGTGAATTGAAGCCACAGGAAGATAACCACTCGGTAAATTTTCCCGTTGTCTTATGTTACCTCTACCTCCTCAGTTAGGAGCCACACAAAATAAATTACAAAGAGAAGAACAGATGACTAACTAAACTCATGCATTCATATAATTTAACAGATTAAGGCTGCAGAAGCTCCACGCCTTCAAGGCTTATATTGGAGCTTATTTATAACTTAATAAAGCTCCAATATACAAGGAATAAGCTTATATACAAAGAATTTAAGCTTATTTATAACTCGCCAAAGACCTTGTCACAGTCGGTAAAAAGATAATATAAAAAAAAGTGGTTTGCATTCTATTGTGAGGACCGGAGAAAAATATTTTACTTCCTTCCCCAGGCACAAAATCCTAAGTGGGGAAGGATGTGTCCTTCTCCAGGACCCTTATAACCTTCTCCTTACAACCACCTCCACTGAAAGAAGTTGTTCCCAAAAGTTTTAAATCGACCCCCGAGCCATGAGACAAAAACGGGGCCTTAAAAATATATAATTCACCGCCTACTTAAACAAACCTTCTGACAGTATGTAATCTATAATACGAAATGCTTGCTTGCCTTTAGGCTTCAGGCAACATATTTACAACAACACGTGATTGTTTTAAAATTAATAGTTTGGTGGAAGTTGCAGATACTGAACAATCACATAAAGCAAAAGGATTAAATATAAAAATGAACTTAAAATCATAGAAATTCTGTTTTTAAGTTACTCAGCATGTTCAACTATAATTCCATAGTCAATGTTCCAATGTTCTCCATTTTCTGATATTTACAAGATTAAATTAATCAAACTATATATCGGATCGCTACCTTAAACTAGATCAAAATATATATATAATATTGTCACACAACTTTCTTAGAAGTTAAACCGTATCTCTTTCAATAATATTAACAGTTTATGTAAATGATTGCAGCACAAATAATTTGAAATTTGTTCAACTTTTTTTCTAGCCTTTTAGATTTTCACTCTTCTTTCCACTGTCAGTAATTTTGATGATGTGTTTTTGGTCCACCGTCAAGATATATTTTTCAGTCATTTCCAAATAATTCCATAGCAACAGAAGTGGCAACACCGTCAAGAAAATATGAAAGGTGATTTATATTTGCGTGACAAGGCAGGGCTGATTTGATATGCTTTTATGTTCTTTCGTGATCTTTACCATTAGCATGACTCGGTTTGTGTAAACGAGGTGAGAATTTTATTGGTCCTACTCTCTGGTGTAATCCCTGGTCATAATAAGTCTTTTGTAGTACATTGCCCCACAGAAAGTCCATAATGTTAAACGCAACAGGGAAAATAGAAACATCGTAAAAGTGTTATTTTGGTATCTGTGTGCAGTTCTGAGGCATGGCAATAAAAAGTATAGATATCATTAAAGAGTGCTAAAAAGATGATGCTACGGGTAATTCCTTTAAAAACCATTTCTCATGATTTGCTTTGAAGGATTTGAGGGAAAAGGTCTTAGCCATAAAAAAGCCATAAAAAGCACAACGCATGATATTTTGCATGAGATTCATCTCCCCTGCCAAGGAAAAAAAAAGAAAAGGTAAAGGATACGGTCCCTTAAAGTCCAAACCGACAGTGCGGATCTCCGTTTCAAGGCCCTTCCGCCAGTAAGTGCAAAGGGGAATTGGGTGCCAGCCTGGGCTTTCGCACACCCTTCCTGCTTACCTTCCCAGATTTCTTCAAGTACCCATTTAGAGCTGAATCGACTCTGGCTGAGCTTACAGAGTCACGCCACTGACCCCCGTCCCAAAAATAATAACTAGCCACACCAGGAATTGAACCTTTGCCCTTCGGACAAAGGATTCCAAATCCTGCGCCCCACCCACTCGGCTAGCACCCCTGCAAATGAGGGCTTTTGATAATTAAAATTTACTTATTTTGAGTTATCTATGATTCTTTTTTTATTTTAATAGCAGAATATGGGATTAAATCTCTTCCTTGAATAAATTGCTAATATAAAGAGTAAACTTGAAGTAAAAAACACACGAAGGGCAACATAAAAAATGTATAAAGGTTAATTCGAAAGTTTACATACTAATCAAGCAGCGATTCCAAGAAGTTCAAAAGTCCTATAAATCCTTCCTTATTACCTATTCTTAGCCCATTCGGGGAAAACCTGCTTTTCGTTTGGCCAGAAATAACCCATTTGGTCAGGCACCCTTGTGATATTGGGCTTTCCCGATATTTTGCTTATTGCGCCCTTATAACATTGCCCCCCCAAGAATTTGCTCTAGATCCACCCCTACCCCTAGACGTTGCAGATACAAAAAAGAATTACAGAATACTATAGACAATAAGCTGAACTAGGGTGAAATTTCAAGCTGCAATTTTATGGCTGATCCAGCCAAAATTTGATCTGCAGTGACTGATCCACAAGCGTGACTATAGTCTGACTCTTGATTCATATATCTCGATTTTTGAATATTGTCCAGGGTACATCCTTACTTCTCATTTAGCTTGCTGAGGCTGTCAAGACACAACAATGAAAATAATAGCAATAAAATTACAATAAATTCTTCAAAAAGTAAACTGAGGACATTAGCAAAAGTATTAAAGCCGATCCAGCGGGTCAAAAAGGGAGCAAGGAGTTGCCAACATTCAGAAACCCACGTACACCAGATGACATGTGTCAAGCGTGGATAAAGTGTGTCAATCTTGGTGCAACTGCGCCACGCCTGGCAGAACTGTGTGGCACATACGGGACTCCAAGATGATCACCAGGTTGCGGAAAGTGAATAGCCCCTAGAGAGACTACTCATACTAATAATAGCTCACTGCAGCACAAAGCCGTCTGAGGTCATCACAGCTAGGCACGCCTAGCTGTGTTGACGCCTCCTCCGTCCCTGATCTATACGAAGCCTACCTCTTTACAACCTCCCTGGAAGTGCCCATTTCCCTTAAATCTTTTCTTATGACATCCTCCCATCCCATTCGGGGACAACCTATTTTTCGTTTACGTTGAACAACAAGGACAATCTTTGGCAATCTGTCATCCTTTACCCGCAAAACGTGCCCTAGCCATCTCAACCTTTTTCTCGTTAAAGCCCCAGAAAGCTTGATTGAACCATATTTTTCGTACAGACTACTGTTTAAAATACGGTCAGTCAGCTGGGCACCCGAAACAACCCGCAGGTAGTCTCTCTGGGAAACATCTAACAAATCCTCCTCTATTTTTCGGAGTACCCACGCTTCGGAAACATACTTGACCCTGACTGTCATCACTGTAGCTTCCAACATTGTAATTTTGGTTTGCAGACTTATCTTCCTATTCTTCCAAACTCTTTCAACTATGAAAGAATCACCCTGGGCCGTAAAACTGTCCACTTGATCAATCTTCTTGTTATCCAACATCACCTTCTCACCTTCTCTTATTGCTAATCTTGGCGACTTAGTCTTCTTAACAATAATTTTCAAACCTATTCTTGCACCCCCAATTGACAAAACCTCAAACAGTTCTTTCATTTTGCTAACATTTTCATCTAGGATGCTTAAATTATCAGCAAAAATCTGGTCGGCGCATACTCTACCCTTCCTAAAACCTAACTGTTCTTCTCATAAAACTTTATCTACAGTATCTCTAAGCATAAAAACAATCATCATACTAAGTAATTTGCTTCCTACAAAAACCACACTTTCTCTTATTACCTTTTTATAGAGCTGTTTAATTAGAGTTTCCTAAGATCGCTAAGTATTTTTTTTAATTAAAAAAATCGTATTGATAATATTCAGCGGCTTATCTCTAACACCATAACGACCATATTTAAAAAACTCAATTACCAGCTATCAGCACCAGGGACCTTATTATTATTTCAACCCTTTATTACTGTAACTAATTCTTCCTCACAAAATAAATCTTCCTTCGCGCCAAAAGTATCACAGTTTTTCATTCTTTTCCTCATCTCTTTCTATAACTCTATTACGGTTTATCACATTCTCGAAACTTTCTGCCCATCTTTCTATAACTCTTTCCTTATCAGTAACTGCGGCCCCTTTCCCATCTTTTCCTAGGGCAAGTGCAGATTGACTATTCCCTTTATATTTATTAAAATACAAATACAATATTTTACAACTATGCCGTCTGGCTGAATCTTTCAGATCTTCGGTGATTTTATCCATAGTCTCCAGTTCTCAAATCCTTATTTCATATTTTAATGCTTTCTCTTCTAGCTTTGCATTCCTCTTATTTTCATATGATCTATCACTCAGATAAATCTTGTACAAGCCCCTCCTCTTCTTTATTAAACGTAAAGCATTTTCACTAATATTCCTAGCTGTGTTTCTAAATATCTTCCCTAAGACTCATTCTAATTATCATTTCTTGGATGACCAGGCTTCTGGAAGTTTGTAAATATTTATGTAAATAAAGTGATTTCTCTATTAAAAAAAAAAAAAAAAAAAAAAAAAAAAAAAAAAAAAAAAAACCACCATCAGCCGCTTTACAAACTATCTTCTTAAAATTATTCCATCCATCTTCTACATTGTCAAATTTTAAACTCTCCAGCTTAATATTCAACTCTTTCTAGAAAGTTTCATTCAGATTCTCATCCTGGTTTCTGCCAACGTTATAGCGTCCGGAAAGGTAGTTACCCTTGCGAAATTTGAGCTTTAAATTAACCCTAAACACTATTAGATGGTGATCTTTACTTTTAACATCAATAACACCACTCCGATATACCCTAGTATCTTGTATCGATCCTGTCAGTCTTCGGTTTACAATACATAATCAGTAAGGTTAGCTGTCTTACAACATTTGAATACCATGTTAACTTATGTGGCATTTTATGGCCAAATACTGTATTGGTTATAATTAGATTGCTGTACCAATAGGATTGCAGCAGTCTGTAACCGTTATTGTTTTCTTTTCCTACGCCAAATCTACCTAGGCTATGATACCTTCTATCCCCCTCAAAAGAAATTATCTTAACTTCAAAAACATGTATTTTTTACGTTCTTGCGATCTTGACGTTGGGTTTTAGTCCATAGTAGAAAGAGCTAAGTAGCGACAACATTAGAGGCTAGGTAATGGCTTCGAAAAACCTGAATAATTATCTTAAAGACTGCGCTAGCTGTTTTAAACCCTATGAAAAGGTAAAGTTTTGCTAAAAAAAGCCCCTTGTAGTTGTCTGTTCAAAAATTAAAGCAACGACAAGTTAAGATCTCATCACAGTTTATAGAATTATCCAGTAAGTTTATCGCAGATCATTTCTGGTCTTCATTCTCGGTGCGAACAAAAAGATCCTCCCACTTATTTCTGCATTAGCGGGTTAGTGTGTCTTCGTCAATCAATGAGAAATGGTTACAAAGTGCATTAGTCGTAATTGCGAAAGCAGAAAAAAAACTTGGTGAGCCAGCCAAGTGGTTTGCAAGTGTCCCATCTCACAGGTATGACTTAATTTATATACAAATTATGACTTAATCTATTATTTACATACAGTGGACTCAACTGACCGGCCTATGTAGGATTTTATAAAAAAGGGGGCGGGGGTTGATGAAATTTGTGAAAATACGGAATTTTTCTTCTTCTAATAACTGGTGGAGTAGGTGTGATGGTTTGAGGGGCGGATCCAGGATTTTTTTAGGGGGGGGGGCAAAATAGGTCGATCCGACAAACTTACGTTAGGAGCAATTTTAATTAATTCAAACTTGCGTTAATTAGGTAAATTACGCTACTTTAGACTACTATAGGGGGGCACCCCTCGCCCCCCCCCCTCTGGATCAGCCACTGGATGGTTTATCATTTTTTTTCACGTCGTGATGTTTATTTTCTACGATATTCATTTTCTAGATAAGACTAATTTCGTTTTCAATCAATATTTTCGTATGAAATGGGCAGACATTTCCTAAACTTTAAACAATAAACACCTCTGTTTGAAAATCTTTGCACTTTGTGAATTTAGATAGCGATAAGGGTTCCTGATTGAGACCAATTTTAGGACTTGGGTTCTAATTATTGGTTGCTTTGGTAAAAGTTAGCCATAATATGCCTATCAAGAAGAATACCAAACGTCTGTTAAGAAGTGTTTTTCGTAAAATTCTTAGGGAACTATTCAGAAAATTTATATTTCATACTGATCTTAAGTATTAACTTATAAATTATACTATATATATATACTATATATATATATATATATCATATATATATATATCTGATATAATATATATATATATATATATATATATATATATATATATATATATATATATATATATATATATATATATATATATATATATATATATATATATATATATATATATATATCGGCGCGTACAAACAGCTCCTCTCATTTGATCTGCCATCAGCGGTCCAATTACCCTGGAACACGTATTTTGGCAGAAACTTTCTCAAAATGGCTTTGAAACCAACTTGAGACTTCGAAACCTATTTTTAATTCCTAAAAACATCTAATAATAACATTGCACTACTAATGACCGATTTTCATGTATGTATTGGAATAAATTAATTTAAAATTAATTTCTTCAAAAGTAGTGTTCCACTGTTGAAGCCAAGTTTCGCAGTCAAGAGAAATCTGGCTTGTCTTCCCGTGAAGAGATCTAATGCCGTTTTTGTTTATATATGCAAAAATGTTCTCTAGAGCCTTTGCACCCCGGTCCGGGTTTTTATAATGGTTGAGATAGGAAATGATCATAATGCTAATTCTATAAACTGTGGATCTCATAATGAAGTTAATATAAAATGAATATATGGTACTAATCCTCACACAGGATCCTTAGCTGGTAAAAAAGGGGGAAGACATGCGAGTCATTTAAGCATTAATTCAGAGAAAAAAAAATGAAAGGGGAAATGTTGGAATCATTCTAATATATCGATGCTGACACTGGATTTTGGAGGCTTCTGTTTAATGAAGTGAAGGAGTTCCTGGTTGCCGAAATGAAAATTTTGGTAAAAAAGTATTCTTATGCAGCTACTTTCCGACACAAAAATCAAAGCCATTATGCGTCGGATATTATCAGGAAAAATTGGAAAATGCGAAGGTTATTGTCAGGGACACCAAAAGATTGGTTTAGATCGGTCCACGGCTTGTGTGCTTTTCCTTCTTGCCAGATAATTTCTGACCCAATAGCTTAAAGTAAAAAAAAAAGACTCAGCTAAAAAAAAATATTTAAACACAAAATATTGAAAGTTGGGGCTCAGTAGGTTTTGTAGGGTTTTGCAGGAGAATCTTATGCACCAATTTCAACAGGGCCGCGAACATGCCCTGTTACGTTTATCAAAGCCGATGAGAACAACACTTTATTTGTTTCCAAAATGTATCAAAACTACCTGTGGAAATACGTTTATTGTTTTTCTTTTTACGATGTTTTTCTTGGGTCAACTAAGAAATCTACCTATTTTAAGCGATCTTTAGCTGATTTTTTTGTGTTGTCGAGAAAATTGCTAAGTTGCCTGATAAAGGTTGAATTTGTTTTAACCACCTAATAAATTCCTTCACAAAGCAAATAAAATCGCAGATTGTATTGCCAAAATATTGCTTCTGTGTGAACATCTGTGCGAATCTAGAAAATTTCTAAAAGCTCTGTCTTTCCTTGATGTTTAAAAAAAAAAATCAATGTTCTTTAGTCTTTTAAGCTGTTGATATCTGCGTCATAAAGACACAGATTTATATGCAAAGTTCTTTCAAATTTTGTAGAATATGAGGAAATCGAAATAACAAATCGTTGCCTTACTCAGAAAAAAGAAAAAGGAATAATTCTTACATTATGAAAAATAATGTATATTAAAAATAGCAAAAGATATTTCTCTTTCTGAAAAAAATGTTGAGTTTAAGTGTGGTTGGGAGAGATTTCCATGTCATTAATGATTTACCAGTGCATAGAATGTGTTTCTGAGTGAATATTTTTCTTAAAAAAGAGAGGGAAGGCTCGATGGAAACAAATAAATTTGGGAACTCTAGGCAAAAAGTGTGTTTTAGACTGTGTTAGAAGTAGTGGGGAAAGCCCACTGTTGTAACTTACATGCAATTAAATTCAAATTTTGAAGAAAGTTGGGAAGTCAAAAAAACAAATATATATATATATCATAACAAGATATATATATATATATATATATATATATATATATATATATATATATATATATATATATATATATATATATATATATATATATTCTTGTTATGATATATACATTTTTGTTATTTTGACTTCCCAACTTTTCTTCAAAATTTGAATTTAATTCAATTAATTTAATATATATATATATATATATATATATATATATATATATATATATATATATATATATATATATATATATATATATATATATATCATGCCAAATCTTACATGTAAGGAGGAACTGTATGGATTTCTTTTTTTTGTATTACGAAGATTTTAATTTTGAATTACTTAAATACTTTTTCAGATCCGTTTTCACTGAGAACAGCTATTGATTACATACCTAAGATGCCCGTATAGGTTTGCCTATCATTGCATTGATCAAAAAGTCTCGATTTCTATGAATAATTTAGTTTTTTTTAATGGTATTGTTTGAAAAAAAGAAAAGTCTATCCGAACATATTCTTGCGTTACGCTTTTACCCATGCTCTATTCACTCATTAATATTGATTACAAACATGATATACGCCCAGTCAGTGCCATAGTGATATCTGTCAACAACAAAAAATACATGAATTATTAATGAAATGTGTTTTTCTCGGTTATGACGTCACATCTGTACTAAAGAAGTATAAATTTGAAATGCCAAGCAATTGGCTCAGAGAAGGGATTGGCAAGGGATTAAAAATAATATATGTCAAAACCACACCATAGTCTCACCTGTCAATAACAGAAGTCCAAGATATGGATAATCTGTATTTATCATTGATTATGACGTCACGCAAGCACTAACGAAGCGTAAAACTGAAATGGCAAGGGATTGGCTTAGAAAACAGATTTGCAAGGGACTGATATAAAAATAATATGTGTCCAGGCCGCACCCTACAGTAATACCTGTCAATAAAAAACCAAAATCCAAGATTTATGGTTGATCTGCGTTTATCCTTGATCATGACGTCATCTTTAGTATGGTCTATCATAGAAACAGAACTGCCGTTCCAAGCTTCTAACTTTTTTAATTTGAAAAATGTTGCCTTAAATATTTGCTCTAATTGGTAAGTCATAAAGTTTACGCTTTAAAGTTCAACACTGCTCCAGTCACTAGATTACACACGGGATGTATCATCGGCGCTATAATCATGCCTAAATTTGAATTTTATCCACAAATGTGACAATAATGACTCGTGCAATACAATGAAAGCAGCGCCTCGTTTCTAATCTGCTTACCCCTCTGTTTGCTCTATTTAACCTAGCGTGATAAACCACCCCCATTTCCAGAGATAAAATAACAGGAACTTGAACCCATTTTAGCTCAGCCAAAAAAAGCACTTAGAAAAAAGAGAAGTTTGTTCTCTCCTTACCAAAACATTTGCTCTGATTCGTTGCTCTATCGATAAAAACTTTGGAGCTAATCACGTTTCCAAATGGAAGGAACATTTGCATCAATTCCGCGTCACCAAATTCTTGGGGCAAATGATAAATGAAAAGATTGCATCCTTCAGGGCCAGATATAGAACACCCTGAAATAAGAAACAGTTTAAGTACACAGGACAGTGAAAATGAAATTTGACTTTCTGATTAAAATCTTAAAACATTAAAATCTAAAACAAACAGAATTTATTCCGTATACGAGGGGGTTGCCCCTTCTTCAATCTTCGCTCTTTATGCTAAATTCTTAACTTTCCTTAAAAATACTTCTCATTCAAATTCAACTACCCTTCAGCAGTCTTTCTTACAGAATTGTGACAAAAAGACAAACTTTAGCATAAAAGCAAGGGTTGAGGAATGGGTATCCCCCCTTTTTTACGGAATAATTTCTGTTCGTCTCAAGTTTTAAAGTTGTTCCTTACTTTAAGTTGAAAAAACTTGTTTTTTATTTAATTTCTGGCCAAATCATCTCAGGAAATGTCCCTCCCCGTCTACAATTTCCCCTCAAAAATTCCCCATGACTTTGATATTAATCAAAGTTTCCATCAAATCTTATATTAAGTTCCAATTTTTCTTAGCTTTAAGATTTTAATTAGAAGAACAAGAATAGAAGAAATTGAGAAAATATTTGTCCCTGGAAGTAGAAGAATTTCGAATATATTGACGGAAATAACACCGTATGTCATACAACAAATAAAAAGAAATATTTACGAAAATGGCTCAGCGTTAAGTCCATTTTTACAAATATTTCAGCTTTGTCTTCTTGTATGGTTTTGTGGCCAGGCACTGTTGAAAGATGGTGCCTGTCAAATATAACAGTTTTCAAATATGAACGTCGAAGTCGGGATCGAACGCAGAACACACTGGTGAAAAAAAACTCTATAGTGTTTGTTCAACTATTTTATCGTCAATAATTTGTTCATCAATATTGATTAAAATTGTTGACCATCTTGATTAGAATTTCTTAACTTTATGTTTTCATGGCTATAAAGTAAATATTTAGAAAACAATTCCAAAAAAGAAACAGAGAAAACGTTGCTAATAAGAGAGCAAATAAATTTGGGACTACAAAATATCGAAGGGGAACCAGGTTTGACGGTCTGTTAGGGTGAAAATTTCGGTTGTTATTACAACTTATTGATTATTATTGGAGATGTTTCAGAAATAGGAATTTTGCCTGACGTTGTTTCTTTTACTAACCTTTGGTGATAGTGCTAATACAAAATAACGGGAAATTGAGCAGTTTTATTTTTAGGTTAATCATTTTAATCGTTCTATTTTTTCAACCAACATTAACGCATCTAACTGTACATTATTAATTAGTCAGTTTATGTTGATTAATTAAAATCTAAAGAGGCCATGTTTTTCAGGGTCAATTTTCATTTTCGAAGCAATATTATAGAAAAGCTATATTTTAGCTGAATGGCATGGGCAGTTGGAGTGAGAGCTCCTTCGTAGTAATTTGTTTACCAAAAACTGACACAAATTAAAAACAGAAACATCTGTAAATAAAGTGAGGATTGACATTTAAACTCAAATTGAACAGAAGTTATTTTGCATGTGAGGAGGGCTGCGTCACCTCAGCCCCCCGATCTCTGAGCCAAAACTTGATTATACTCCACTGTTGTACAAAATTTCAAGAACAATTGCTCTGCTAAAATTAATTCGTTTATTCTAACAATACATCAAGCAAAGCCGTATTCATGGGGGTTAGGGGGTTTAAACCCACGCGAAGTAATTTTTCGACTCGTAGAAATGTAACAAAAATGAATATAAACAAATTTTGATGAATTTTTTTAAGTTTCTTTTGGAAAAATAATCCTAGAAAAAAAAAACAGAAAAAAACTAAATATGCTGGCCTCAAGAATAGATTTTTCTGTTGCATTTGCTTTAAAAAAAAGTCTTAAAATGCAATCTGTGAATAAAACACCTACATTTACGGGCTGGCGATATTCTTTGCACCCTGAAGTATTTTCAGTTAAGAGGGAGGAAGTTACATTTGAGTGTAAAAAACTGAGGGTGGAGGGGGCAATTCTTTGGCAGACTACCTCCACTTCCTTCATTTGGTAATTGTTGTAAGAGATATTAATTTTATAGTAGTTTATAAATAAATCTGTTCAGTTCGTGACAGAGAATCATAGAGCCAAAGTACCTGATTTCCTTCATATTTGGAAAACTCTGATACTGAATGAATTGAATTAATTTCAATTGAATATTAAGTTGAGAACGAATAGAGAACTTGTAAAAATAAAGTGAGTTTGCAGCTGAATGAACTTGTCAAATGTTGATATAGCTGGGATCAAAAATTCTGAGGTGTTTTAACAAATGCGTTACATACCTTTCACTAGGATTAGTCTGACCTTTCCAGTCCGACCAGTGCGCAAAAGTGCTGATTATGTTACTACCACCATAACCCCTACTTGCCATCACTTAAATAATCAAATTTTTAGTTCTCATAGCTATATTTTTCACACAAGGCCTCTGAGATATTCATAGGGAAAATTAAACAAAACTGTTTGAATAATAGTGCTTGTTCGAGTACAATTGTTCTGGTCCGAGTTAGCGTGAGACTATGCTGCTACTTTTATTCCCACCATGATCACTACTAGACACTGTGGTGGTTCTGACCTCTCTTGCGCCTGTAGAAAAATCTTGATTAGTGCCTTCCCCCCTCATGTCTCCCAAAATTTCAGGATAAATTTTAACAAAAGTTTATTTTATTGACAAACTTTTCTATTTATTTAAATCTAGCTTTTCTTACTTTAGCCTCGTACAAAATTATGAATTATCTCGTCCTAATTGATTGCTTCTAATTCTCTAATTAGGTCTACTTACTTTTCGTGTAAAACCCAGTCTAAGATTGCTATACTTCTGTCTACTTACTTTTTTTTTTCAAAGAATGGTGATGAATAGGAAAAATGAAAATTTCGGGTCGAATTTGCTTATACTTACTACCAAATGTACCCTCTATTTTATTTTGATAAAAATAGAATTTCAAAATTTAAAAAAGATAATAACCGTCGAATTATTTATTTGAATTTTTTTACCACTAAAATTTCTGTACCCGGGGCAAGTGCATATCTGTATCCCCTGAAAACCGTCTCTGACTAGACATACACTTATGCTAGACAGTCAAAACCTTTGGTTTGCAATGCTATTTGTCCCTACCAAGGACTCTAGGATGCAGAAATGTTAATTCAAGAAAGACCATTAATTTCAACAAAATTAATTAGATAATAATCCCTATTTATTTGCCCCTCTCCTTTTCATCCAATTAAAATTTTATCTTTTCTAATTGTCATTTTAGCGGAAGACATGTTGGAATTCACTCTATTAGAAGTATTTTTTTTTCCCATAAAAAAAAAAGGTTTACTGCTTAATTTACTCCATGAAATAAGAAAAAGCACTCTCCTTCTAATTATCCCATCTTCTTTTTTTCTTGTGTAAACTTCGCCACGTTGTAAATTCTACGAGCCTGAGGCAATTACCTTTTTCTGTCTTATATTTATGTAAATTTACCCTCTATTGCTCTTTCTAAAGAGCGTTTTTCCAGGTCGATTCCTCTCCAAGTTTCCTTCTTTTTTATGCAAATTTCTATAGGGACATTAGAAAGCTAGGAGATGTAAGATACTTTGATAGTATTTATGCTCGTTTTTTGCCTCTAATACGCTATATTAAATAAAGGGGTATGAAAAATGACAGAAGGAAATCTATAAGGAAAAACATTATCTGGAATGAAATTATTTTTTAGGAATAGCCGGGTGTTATGCTCAGATAATGGAAAAGAACTGCAAAGCGCTTGGAGGAAGAATCCTTGATAAAGTGATCTGTAAATAAAATATGGGATCAATATTTGTACTTATGATATTCAGAATATTCATATTATAATTAGCTTAGGTTAAAGGCATAAAGAAGGGAAAAAACGTTGCCTTTGCTCTCTTGTGAGGAAGGAAACCAATGAACTGTAACTTAGCAAATACTCACTTAGTTTAAGGCCTTAGGTGCCCGTTGTATAACGCAGCATGACTGTTTTCAGATTAGTGATTGGCTGGGAGTTACAGACAATTAACAATTATACAAAGTAAGATATGAGGAACAGATCGGTGTTCGGTAAAATAAAAGCGGAGAAAAAGCGACGAGGTAGTAGAGTGAGATACTGTATGAGAGAAAGGGAGACAAAAAGAGAGAGAGGGGACAGGGAGACAACTACTGATGCGGACCACACTAAGCTATGAAAATTTCTCAACACCTTTGTGAAGTTTTTAGAAGATGACCAAGGCAGGAGCTTTAATAATGCTGAAAATACTAAACGATGAACTAGCCAAACAATGCAGCTGCCACTTGGTGGAAAACGGTGCGTTTTTATGGAAAACGGTGCGTTTTTTAAGAAGAATCTGCGAGAAAATGTATTCAGAAAAGTAAGGTTTAGCACAAAGAGAATTTTAATTCAATTAAATAAAAAAAACAAGTTTTTTTAAATGAAAGTAAGGAGTGACATTAAAACTTAAAACGAACAGATATTATTCCGTGTATGAAAGGGGCTGTCCCCTCCTCAGCGCCTCGCTCTTTAAACTAAAAATTTTTATTGTTTAAAAAAATAGAGTTGTGAGAAAGTCAAACTTTAGCGTAAAGAGCGAGGCGCTGAGGAGGGGAAGGCCCCTTTCATATACGGAATAATTTCTGTTCGTTTTAGTTTTGATGTCGCTGCTTACTTTCAGTTAAAAAAACTTGTTTTTTTTTAATTTCTGAACGTTTTTAATTACTAGAGGTTTTGATTTTGGCTCACTGTAAAAAAATAATTAAAAAAAAATTTGCATATTAATTTTACTTTTATTTGGTTAAAAGGCTTTCTCGAAACTTGTTGAATTTTATTTACGAACGTTTTTATTAGTAATAAATATACGTAACTTACGAATTAACTGACGTATCGAACCTCTATTTTAATATATTTTTAATACGTATATTAGGGGGTTTGCCCCCTAGTCAAAACCTTACTCTTTAAGCTAAAGTTCGAATTTTGTTACAATTCTTTAAAAATGACCTCTTAATCACAAAGGCCGTTAATTAGAATAAATAGCTCTCATGAAAGTACTAAAAAATGCTTGGCTTAAAGAGCGAGGTATTGACTAGGGGATGAGCCCAATCATATAGCTAATATTTTCTGTTCATTTTAAGTTTTGATGTTGCTCCTTACTTTCAGTTGAAAAACTTGTTTTTTTTATATTTAATTTCGGATTTATTTTTAAATAATGCTGGGGAGTCCGGCGCCCCCTTCATAGCAATGTCCCTTTCCCCATGAAAACTTCCTTCATGGAAAGATCCTCCCACATAATCCGCGAACCACCCCCACCCCCCACTACCATAAAAAATTCCCCCTGAAAACGTATGTAATCTTCCCAATAACCAATGCTATATGTTAACATTGGGTAAAGTTCATAACTTTCAGCCCTCCCCCCGGGGGCTTCGGGGGATTAAGTCATCCTAAAAAACATAGTTATCACATTTTCGACCATACTAAACAAAATAGCTATCTCAGAATTTTGAGCGGGTGACTTTGGGGAAAAAATGAGCGTGGGAGGGGGCTTAGTTGCCCTCTATTTTTTTGGTCACTTAAAAACGGCACTAGAACTTCAAATTTCTGTTCCAATGAGCCTTCCTACGATATTCTAGGACCACTGGGTCAATACGATTACCCCTGGGACAAAGAAAAAAAAAACAAACAAATAAACACGCATCCGTGATCTTTCTTCTGGCAAAAAATCGAAAATTCCACAATTTTGTAGTTAGGAGCTTGAAACTTCTACAGTAGGGTTCTCTGATACGCTGAATATGATGGTGTGATTTTCATTAAGGTTCTATAACTTTTAGGGGGTCTTTTCCCCTTGTTTCGAAAATAAGCCAAATTTTCTCAGGCGCGTATCTTTTGATGGGTAAGATTAAACTTGATGAAACCTATATATTTGAAATAACAATTAAAATCTGATTCTTTTGATGCATCTATTGGTATCAAAATTCAGTTTTTTAGACTTTCGGTTACCATTGAGCCGGGTCGCTCCTTACTTACAGTTCTACCACGAACTGTTTGATAAAAAAAAACAAGTTTTTTTTAACTGAAAGTAAGGAGCGACATTAAAACTCAAAACCAACGGAAATTATTCCGCAAATGAAAGGGGTTGTCCCCTCCTCAACGCCTCGCTCTTTACGCTAGAGTTTTTTATTGTTTTAAAAAATGAAGTTGTAAGACAGAGTCAACAAACAAATAAACACGGATCCGTGATCTTTCTTCTGGCAAAAAAAAAAATACAAATTCCACATTTTTGCAGATAGGAGCTTGAAACTTCGATAGTAGGGTTCTTGGATACGCTGAATCTGATGGTGTAATTTTCATTAAAGTTCTTTTAGGGTTTTTTCTCCCTTTTTTCGAAAATAAGGCAAATTTTCTCAGGCGCGTAAGTTTGGATGGGTAAGACTAAACTTCATGAAACTTATATATTTGAAATCAGCATAAAAATGTCGTCCTTTTGATGTATCTATTGGTATCAATATTCCGTTTTTTAGAGTTTCGGTTACTATTGAGAAGGGTCGCTCCTTACTTTTTGAAAAAAAAGTTCTGCTCCGTTGATCGAAAAACAAATTTACACTTCCTAATGATTTAAGTTTTCCTAAAACTAAATATCTGTATCTCCGGCGCAAAAAAAGAGAAGTTACAAGGTTTTCCTAAGATTTCAGGGAAAGTAAATGATGGGTTTTAGTTTTCTGTCGTTTATTTGGATAGCCTATCTCCTATCCAAACTCTACAAGTTTTGGCAAGACCGCTCAGTCAATTCTAAATAGTTTGGCAACTTAAACTAAAAAAGTTTATTATGGACGAGATAGGCTATAGCTTTATGGTACCGAATCCCCGTAGTAATAAATCAGTAAATATGCGGATGAGTGTTGAATGCAGCCTGTTGAATGCAGTGTTGGACACAACAACGTTTATACCATACATAGTTAATTTAAAATTGTGAGGGATGAGTGCTCAAATAATTTTTGGTGATGACGGTGGCACTATATCTTCCTATGTGCTTAAAGGCACAGAGTTTATAAAAAAAAGAGGAATTTCAGATTTTTAATCTTTTCTAAGACTTACGGTGCCAAATTCTGGAGTTGAAAGAAATTAAAACGATCCGCATTCTTTTGGCCCTAAGAGAAACTTTTATAAGCAAAAAGAAAGAAAAATCATGTGCACATACCTTCACGACTAACAGGGCGGACATCACAGGGTTGCACAGTTGCCATAGGTTGCATAAAGCTGCCATGGGGAATTTGAAAAGCGCCAGGTGCTGGGAACACAATAAAGTAATCATGAACATGCAAGTAACGGACATGCAGGTGAACAAAAGGAAATGTTATCTTTAAAAATAAAAATGTCAATCAAACAACCTTATCATAATATAGAAACTTGAATCCCAAAGTATAAAATAAAAATCCCTGTTAAGTAGGAATCAAATACGCTCAATTCTTTCAAATACACTCTATAACGCATAAATTAACTTGTAAATGTGTGCCAATTTAATTTTATTTTTCAGTGGCACTGCTCTAGCGCTGTCTAAGTTTAGAGCCATAGCCCTGGAATATATTACTTTCCATTTTCTTCCCAATCACTTTTTAGATAAGGGATAGTTTGAAGAATTTCGGAGAGGCTGAATCGATTGGAAATTGAAAGTTCTAGTGTTTTTAAAGAGTTGAAAGCAATTAGAGTTAAACATTGCACCTGTTTTTGCTACTGGCCTCTGCCCTCCATAGCCCTGAAAGATATCGAA